>NC_064860.1:7330000-7630000 GCF_024139225.1 Suncus etruscus
GATCCAAGATTTGAGAGGCCTAAGTTCCTCTAAACACTTAAAAATTAGGGCTGAAAGACATCAAAATATGTGAATAATAACCGCCCTGGTGAATTTTCAGGAGTCACTCCTCAATGTCCAGTGTATGACAAGAGGAAATACTCAAGCCTACTGGGGGGAAAAAAGAACTAATAAGAAAAACGCTGCCAAGAAACTTTTTATTAGTTTCTTAGTGCAACCTCATAAAAACATTAAAATAAAACCCACTTTCTTGAAACAAGAAAAGTTCTGTAATTTCTACTAGTTGTAAGTACAGAACTCTGAACTCAACTCAAGATACTGTAAATCTCAGTGCCTTTAGACATTAAAAAAAAAAACTAGTAGTCTTAACTTCTGGAATTCTCTGTCAATTCATTACTTAACTGACCTGTCCCACTAATGTTTAGCAGTTATTGCAAATGTCTCTTTCCCTATTTCTCCTGTTTGATCTAGCGTTTTTTCTTGAATATTGATTCTTGTAATATAGCTGGTAGTATACAGGACTTACTGTTGGTTCCATTTCCTGGATCACTCTGGTGGTGTGTAAGGAGTATAGGCACTACGCAATTTCAGTCAAGATAAAATTCAAAGCACCTCAACCCCTATATTAAGCTCTTAAGCCTGTTTTTTATGAATGTTTGTAGAAAATTTTTAAAGAACTACAGAAGACCTTTATATAAAAATTTTAAACAATTACTCTTTACTCACTGGATAAGACTAACCTATTCCTGGGATGAACACTATCTTTAGGTTCTTATCTTAATTATGTTTGGTGCATTTTTTTTTTTGGTTTTCGGGCCACCACCAGTCTGACGCTCAGGTGGTTACCTCCTGGCTATAGTGCTCAAGAAATCGCCCCTGGCTTGGGAGACCAATATGGGACGCAGGTGGCGATCGAACCGCAGTCCTTCCTGGCTAGCACTTGCAAGGCAGACCCTTAACTCCAGCGCCACCTACCCGGCCCCTGTTTGGTGCATTTTTTGAAGAATCTTTTCCTTAGTAGGATGAACTTCATAGATTCTTAGAGTTAATATTGGAATAGCCCTGCTTGGAAACAGCACTATTTAACTGAGGTTATGTTGGTTTGGGGGAGAAACTTTAAAGATAATGTTGACCCTTTGACTAATTCATTATTTTTTAAATGACAGAACCTTAATCGGATTCTCTGCACCAGTTTATTTCTGTTAAGAGTGCATTAGTTCAGGTTCTCTGAAAAGCTAATGAAAGAAAATGGAGCTAGTTCTGTGAAGGACAAAGCAGTTTATGAGTAGGACACCTAGTTTACTAGGTAGGGCACTTGCTTTGCACATGTATATCAAAGTTCTATTCTCTAAACAACCTATGTTCTCTGGAGCACCTCTGGATGTGATTGCTAAGCATAGAGCTGAGAATAAGCCCAGAACACTTTTGGTTTTGACCACAAAAAGCAACTAAATAAACAGAAACAGTTCATTTAGCACCTCTGAAAGAGGGCAAGACATTAGATGCGGTAGCAAGGTCTCTGGGAAATACAGGAAACACATATATATTGCATTAATCCTATACTAGATTCAAAGTATATTGTCTAAAGGATGAAGTAGTTTTTAAGATTAGGTTAAACATTTTATCACTGTTCAGTTCAAAATCAGTTTGAATTATTCAAAAAGAAGACTTTTGTAAATATATCTCTTTTTATGTGCTATATCATGTAAGACTATTTCAGAGCATCTTGATATATTCTTCAGAACCCTTTAATAATTGTAATTATGAGTTACTACACAACTAATCACTTTTTCAATATTGCTGCCTGTGACTTTAGGCAACAACTACTGGCAAATAATATAATGTTGTGACACAATATCCAGAGAGAAATGCTGATACTGATGAATATTATCTAAGAACCATTTAATAGTCAATTTACTTAGTAAATTTAAGAATGAGGGTAAAAATACATCTTATACCTGACTGTGAATAAGTAATGAGTAAAATTATACTTCTCCCTGAAAATAGGCATAGAAATAATCCCTGAACACCTCTGGCTGTCACCCAAGTCCCTTCACTCCCTAACAAAGTCTCTGAGATTTTAATTTTTGTTAAACTTCCTAAATGTTTATGATGATGAATATTTATCAGGTATCTTAGATCTAGTGGAGTGACTATGTGTAATTACTGAAACACAATGAAAATGTGAAAGGAATACTCAAATAAAAGTGACTCCAAAACCAACAAATAAAAGTGGAAATTTAGAGCCAGGTGTTTTGGGAGGGGATAATTATACCTACGCATTAAAAAAGAAAAAGTATCAAAGTATAGGTATTTGTTACAGAACTTTAAAGAATCATAAAAAGAAAAATCAATGAACCAGTATATTGATCATGAGAGCAATATGATCCCAATTCTTAATAATATATCCAGCTCCATTGATACAACAATGAAGGATGACAGACAATAATTTAGGCTTGGAGTTGTTTTCTAAGCCATCATTGGTCATTTAGATTTTCTTTTCCAAAGTATAATTAAAAAAAGGAAATAAGAGAAAACTTTCCACTGTGTTATTAGAGTTGGAAGTGACTGAAGCATGTACATTTCCTTTCTGCCATTTTTCACCACACAATCAATATTCTCTACACCTTCTTCACCTACAAGAAGAAGCAACATTGACTACACCATTCATTTTTCTTTTCTAGACTAAACTATCAAGGCATTTTTGAAGGTTGAATTATACTTAATTTGGAGATGGATTCTTCTTCAAAATCATGTAGTGCAAATTGACAGGATTATTTAGGCAAATGTGGTGGTCCTGGGGTCTATAATGAACCAGGGTCACATGCTGCAGGAATGGAACCAGTGTGCAAATATCTTTCTGTGCCAGGGATGGAACCAGGGTTGGCCATTTGTTAGGCAAATGCTCTAATACTGGTAGTTTTTCTCTGGTCCTGTACAATTTTAACTATTTGCCTTTTGGTTGCTTTTTTATTGTGAAAGATTATTTGTATTGACTCTATTTTGACATATTATCCATTCATAAAATTTATGCTGAAAAAATGTAATTTAGTCTTTTGACAAGATAGTTTCATTGTATTTATACATATGAACTAAGAATTTAAAGTGTCTTAAGGACGAGTTGAACTTTTTGAATGACTGGATGAGATGATTAACATATGCCCCGATTGAAGTTTAGTCCGGAAAAGAGAAGTGAATAGAGAATGCTTTAGATTGGCAAAAGACTGATTTACCAACGTGAGGTAATATATATTGTTTTGATTTATTTTTTCATATCAAAAATATTAGGAAATGACCTTCTCTTTAGTAATATATCTCCAGAAACAAAGAACTGAAAGTAGCTTAATAACAAGTAAAAAGTAACCTCACAAAACCCCATCAAATAATGGGGAGAAGAAATGAATGGGCGCTTCCTCAAAATACAAATAGCCAAAAGGCACATAAAAATGCTCCACATCACTAATCATCAGGAAGATGCAAATCAAAACAATGAGGTACAATCTTACACTACAGAGACTGGGACACATCAAAAAGAACAAAAACAATCAGTGCTGGCATGAATGAAGGGAGAAAGAAACTCTTATCCACTACTGGTGGGAATGCTAGATAGTCCAGCCTTTCTGGAATACAATATAAATATTCCAATAAAAACTGGAAATTGAGGTGAGTTCGAGCCCCCACTGATGATACCATTGCTGGGCACCAGAGAGCTGTGCTCTGAAAGTGCCTCCCCATAGGAAGCTCAGAAATTGAAGTGAATTAGACACACTCGAGCAGGGTGGGGTCAGAGAAACCTGGTTGCTCAACTTTGATTTTTGGCCGTGGGTTACTTGTAGCAAATGAACTCTACCATAAAACGTAGAAAAAACCATGTAGCAAATGTGACAATGGGGACACAGCGCAAGCTAACATCAAATATTGAAAATGAAGGTGGCAGCTCCAAAGACCTGAAAAATGTCACCCACCTAATTAGCCTCACAAATAAGAAGCTTAGAGTAGAAATGTGGAGGATGTTCTTAGAACTCAAAGAAAGCATAGGTCGAGCTGAACAGACCACAAACAGAAATCAGAAAACTCCAGACTGAAATAACAGGACTTAAAAACTCAGTAGATGAAATAAAAACTTCAATAGAAAGCCTCTCCAACAGGGTAGCAGCAACCAGGCACAGAATCAGTGAACTGGAATAGGAGAAACAGAACAACTCCCCACAGCAGAAGACATTAGAAAAGAATCTTAAAGCAAATGATCAGACAGTGGAAGAAAATACTCAAGGAATGTTAGCAGAGGAAAATTGAAGACTTCCTTAAATTCAACAGAAACAACATCAGAATCATTGGAGTCCCAGACATCCAGGAAGAAAATTCTAAGGAAGAATCAACAGTTAAGGACATCATTACTGAAAAACTCCCAGAGCTAAAGACAGCATGCAACCAAATCTTACATTACCAAAGAGTGCCAGCTAAAAGGGACTCTAAGAAAAATAACCCAAGACACATCCTATTCACAATGACAAATCCCACAGATAGGGATAGAATATTGAAATAAGCAAGATCAAAAAAGGAAATTACATTCAAAGGAGTATCCTTAAGATTTACAACAGAAATGTTAAAAGAAACCCTCAAGGCCAGAAGACAGTGGTGAGATATAGTGACAAAACTCAACAAAATAAATGCTTCACCTAGAATACTGCACCCAGCCAGATTCACTTTCAGGTTTGAAGGATGTATACATGGATTTACAGATAAACAACAGCTCAGAAACATTACAGACTCAAAACCAGCCTTAAAAGGAAAACCTGAATGGAAATCTACTCTAAGATAAAAAGACCAGTAGTCACAACAAGCTTCTACACTAAATCCCATGACACCAAATCCCATGACAATTATCTCTCTCAATGTCAATGGTCTAAATGCATTGGTTAAGAGGCACAGAGTGCAAAAATAGATCAAAAAGCTCAAAAATAGATCAAAAAGCTGAATCCAACATTTTGCTGCCTACAAGAAACACATCTGAATAGTCAAAACAAAAAGAGACTCAAAATTAAAAACTGGAAAAAAATTATCTAAGCAAACAAGTCCCTTACGAAAGCTGGTGTGGACATATTAATATCAGATGATGCAAACTTCAGACTCAGAAAAGTTGTAAGAGACAAAGATGGTCATTTCATACTAATCAAATGATATACTCAATGGAAAGAAATCACTTCTAAACACATATGCACCCACCGAAGGACCAGCAATATATTTAATACAATTGTTGACAAACATAACTGAAGATATCAAAAGCAACACTATACTGGAGGGACACCTCAACACTGCCCTGTCACCCCTTGGTAGGTCAACCAGGCTGAAATCCAACAAGAATAATATCTCCGCAATGATAAATGAAAGAAAGTGGACTAGTAGAAATATATAGGGCACTCCATCCCCAGAAATCTGGATAGACATTCTTTTCCAATGCACATGGGTCATTCTCTAGGAGAGACCACATGCTGGCCAATAAAACATATCTGTAAAGTCAGAGGACAAAAATTGTATAAACTGCCTTCTCAGATCACAAAGCACTGAAATTAGAAGTGAACCACAAAAGGACACAGAAGAAAAATTTTAAGACCTGGAATTTAAACAGCTCACTACTTAATAACTAGTGGGTCAGAGATAAAATCAAAGAGAAAAATTAAAACATTCCTGAAAACAAATGACAATGAAAACACAAATTATCAGAATTTGTGGGACACAGCAAAAGCAGTACTAAGAAGAAAATTTATAGCTTTGCAAGCACATAACAGAAAGAAAGAAGGAGCCTATATAAAAAGCCGAATGACTCAGCTTTTAAAATTAGAAAGTGATCAACAAAAGGAACCAAAAATAGGTAGGCACAAAGAAATAACAATGCTTAAAGCAGAAATCAATGAAGTGGAAATCAGCAAAACAATACAAAAGATCAAGGAAAGCAAAAGCTGATTCTTTGAAAAAATAAGTAAGATTAATAAACTACTAGCAAAAGTCACAAAGAAGTGGAGAGACAGTAACTTAATAAGCTGGATTAGAAAGACAAGGGGGAGATCACAACAGATACTGAAGAGATTCAACGGGTAATCAGAGAGTACTTTGAGAAACTATGCCACGATCATGAGAACCTGGAAGAAATGGATAAATTCTTGGACTCTTACAATGTTCCATGTTTAAACCTGGATGATCTAGCATATATAAACAAACCCATCACTCCTGATGAAATTAAAATGGTAATCAAAAATCTCTCTCCCAAACAAAAGCCCAGGCCCAGATGGATTCACCAACGAATTCTTTCAAACCTTTCAAGAGGAATTACTGCCAATTCTTTTCAGGGTCTTTCATAAAATTGAAAAATCAGAAACACTCCAAATTAATTTTTATAAAGCTAACATCACCTTGATACCAAAAGCAGACAGAGATGCTACAATAAAAGATAACTAAAGACCATTATTCCTGATGAACACAGATGCATAGATCCTGAACAAATTCTGACAAATAGAATCCAATACCTCATCAAGAAGGTCATATACCACGACCATGTAGGATTTATCCCAGGAATTCAAGGATGGTTTAACATACATAAGTCAATAAACATAATCCACATATCAACAAAAAATAAAAACCACATGATCACTTAATTAGATGCAGAGAAAGCATTTGACAAGGTCCAATAGCCATTCTTTATATAAAAAAACTCTCATCAAGATGGGAATAAAAAGAACTTTTCTCAATATAGTCAAGCCCAAGGCAAATATTATTCTCAATGGAGATAAACTAAAATCATTTCCCCTAAAATAGGATACAAGACTCCTGCTCATTACAATGCTACAAGTTCTTCTATAGCAATTAGCTTTGAAAAAGATATCAAGGGCATCCAGAAAGGAGGCAGGAAGAAACCATTTGCAGGTGACATGATATATTTAGAAAACTCTAAAGACTAACAAAAAGCTTCTAGAAACAATAGATTCATATAGCAAAGTGACAGGCAACAAAATTAACAGTCAAAAATCAATAGCCTTCTTATACACCAATAATGATAGAGGAAAAATGGACATTAATAAAACAACCCTATTCACATTAGTAACAAAATAACTTAAATACCTTGGAGTCAACTTTACCCAAGAAGTGAAAGACCTATACAAAGAAAACTAAAGTCCTGCTTCAAAAAATTAAAGATGATACACTAAAATGAAGATACATATCCTGCTCGTGGACTGGGAGAATTACTATCATTAAAATGGCAATACTCACAAAGCATTGTACATATTTAATGAAATCCCTCAAAGGATACCCATGAAATTCTTCGAAGAAGTGGGAAAAAACTCCTGAAATTCATTTGGAGCAATAAACACCTGCAGAGTAGCTAGAGAAATCCATGGGAAAAGGAATATGGGAGGTATCACTATTCCCAACTTTAAATTGTATTACAAAGCTTTAGTCATTAAAACAGCATGGTACTGGAATAAAGACAGAATATCAGATCAGTGGAATAGACTTGAGTGTTCAGAGAATATCCCTAAGATATACAATCAATTAATCTTCTATAAAGGGGCAATAAATGCAAAATGGAGCAAGTAAAGCCTCTTCAACAATTCATGTTGGGAGAACTGGTCAGCCACTTGAAAAAAAGTGAACTATGATCTCAATTTATCACCATGTACAAAGGTCAAATTCAAATGTATTAAAGACTGACATTTAGACTGAAACTATAAGGCATATAGAGCAATATGTAGAGTATGATACTCCATGGACAGTTGAGAATAAAGGCACATCTTTAAGGAGGACACAGCACCTCTCCAAACAAAGTGGAAGCACAGATAAACAGATTGGCCCTATATTAAGCTGAGTATGCCTAGGATAATAAATCCTACTCCACCCAGAATGGGAGAAGATATTTTACCCCTACCACATCAAATACGGGGTTAATATCAAAGGATATACAAGGTACTGACAGAACTTAACAAGAAAATATCTAACCTCATCAAAAATGGAGGAAAAGAAATAACAATTTCTCAATGAAGAAATACAAATGGTCAAAAGGCACATGAAAAAATGCTTCACAACACTCTATCATCAGTGAGACTGCAAATAAAAAAAGGCGGTACCACCTCACACCACAGAGACTCGGCACATATCACAAGATCAAGAACAATCGGTGCTGGAGGGGATGTGGAGAGAAAGGAACTCTTATTCCCATGCTCATGGGAATGCCGTCTAGTCCAGCCTTTATGGAAAACAATATGGAGATTTAGCAAAACCTGAAAATTGAGCTTCCATATGATCTACCTATACCACTCCTAGGAAAATTCCCTAGGAACACAAAAATACAATTCAAAAATTCTTTCCTCACACCTATATTCATTAAAGCACTATTTAAAATAGCCAGAAACTGGAAACAACCAAGATGCGCTTCAACAGATGAATGGTTAAAGAAACTGTGGTACATATACACAATGGAATATTATGCAGCCATCAGGAGAGATGAAGTCACAAAAATTTTCTATACATAGATGTACATGTAATCTATTATGCTGAGTGAAATAATTTAGAGGGAGAGAGATAGATATAAAAATATAAGAACTGGAAATTGAGCACCCATATGATCCTATGAGCATAATTTTCTATTTTGCTTTTTTTGATCACACCCAGTGACACTCAGGAGTTACTCCTGGCTATGCGCTCAGAAATCACTCCTGGTTGGGGGACCATATGGGAACACTGGGGGATAGAACCGCATCCATCCTAGGCTTCTAACCACGTGCAAGGTAAATGCCCTACCACATTTTGCCATCGCTCCCACATGATGAAGGGGCTACTATTGTAGACAATTGGAAATAGCCATCAAGATTCAAAGCATCCAGCAATTATTTAAATAGACTAATCCTGCCTACACTTTGTTAACCACTAACTCACAAGGAACCTTAATAGTATCTTTTGTCTGTTCCATTTTACTCTCCCTTAGTAGCTACAGAGCATTTTGGGTCCTCTCTCATAGAATCTTAGAATTAAATTAAATCTTAGAATTAAATTTTTTCTCAAATATAATCATTTTCTGGTTTATGAGTTCACTTCCTAAATTGAAAGAGAACTAAATAAGCAAATAAAACAAAATGTCATACACAAGTAATAGAATGCAGCAGTTTCCTTTTGAAATAAAGAGAACAGAAATTTTTTGTGTGTGTCACAGCTTTTATTGCTGCAGATAACTGACAGCAGAAAAATTACAGAGTAAAAATAAGTCAGCCTCTCAGACCTAAGTTTTCTACTTAAATTATACTGATGCTAAAGGAAAATTCTTATAGGGGTGTGTGTGTGTGTGTGTGTGTGTGTGTGTGTGTGTGTGTGTGTTACCAATATTCAAACGTGGGCATCTATCATGCAAGGCCAGGAGATTACCACTAGGCTGCTACAATACTTCAGGGATCAGAGTCAAATAAATAATAAAACAAATCCCTGGCTACTGATTCCAGTCCTGAAACTATTTGAAAGACAGGAAGTGGTGAGTCTTCAATGTACTGTGCTGAAAATGTTATTGGCAGGTGTGATGTAATAACATGTATCCTAAAAGTATTAATCTGAGGCTTATACACTCTTATACCCTACAGCCATCCTGAATTTTTTCAAGTAAAAAATATAAAATCAAAATATGGAATCAATACAAATGTCCAAGACTAGATAGATAAAGTAGTGGTAAAGGGAGATAAACATAAGATGTAGAGTGAAATGAAAGGAAAACTGAAATAATTTATTTCATTTCAATATATTTGGAAGTACTTTAGCCTTGAATCACAGAAGTTGTGGGAGGCCATGAAAGTTAGACTAGTGATATAGAAACCATACAGAAGATCTGGGCAATTGGTTTCAATTTAGTAGTATTCATGTTGCATAAATTATAAAAAATAATATTTAATAATTATTTGAGATCAATTTATATTGCATTATTTGTAATCAATAAAAGAGAAAACTCGTCCCTTGTCCATGTTTTCTCAATGTTGCAAAACTGCAGTATACAAAAATCATAACAAGAATTCTGACGCAGACCACTCTAATCAATGCAAATATCGAGAAAATTAAGCATTTATACCAGGCCTACTACCCATTGCACAAAGCAATCTGTTCTCCTCACCTTCTGATAATCAATAATTTCTTTTTCACAACGTTTAAGTTTTTAATAATTTATCATTAAAAAATACAAACATGATATATTACAGCATGTAGTAGCTTTGAATTTATATTTTCTAACCAAAATTATATTCTGGAGATTTATCTACATAATTGCAAGAAAAACTTCACAAGTTTCTAAATACTCTTGTATGAGATTTGACATTCACTGTTTGAATCATTGCCAGTTGAATGCTGGGTTGTTGCCAGTTTTCAGTTTCAGAAAATTATATTTAAAAGGATTATGTAGTTACAGGTGTTTATAGGGATAATTGTTCCATTTCTCTTCAATGTATGCTTAGGAATACATTGGCTGAGTCATAATTGAGTTGCATGTGAGTTTGTTAAATAGTCATCCTCACACACTGAGGGAAAAATTTTGCCCACCTCTCATCTAACAGAGGGCAAAAATCGAAGATATGCAAAGCATTATAGAACTTTGTAAATAGAAAAAAAACAAGCTTATCAAGAAAAATAAAAATTGTATAGTATATCCTATTTCTGATTGTTACTTTTTAATTACAAAGTTGTATAATATAAAAATAAATATATAGAAGTACACTTTTTTTTTGGTTTTTGGGTCACACCCGGCAGTGCTCAGGGGCCACACCTGACTCTACCTACATTCAGAAATCACTCCAGGCAGGCTCGGGGGACCATATAGGATGCCGGGATTCGAATCATCGTCCTTCTGCGTGAAAGGCAAATGCTTTAACCTCTAGTTTATGCTATCTCTCTGGCTCCTGGAAGTACATTTTTTACATATATATTGTGAATACTATGAAAGTAACTTTACTAACCTACAGCTATAGCAATAATAATTACTAACTTTAGAGTCTTGAAATAACCTTATATTCAAGTGGTCTATAGTTGATTATGGTAGTCATTAATTTAAATATTATATTTGCTAATATTCTACTGAGAAGTTTTGAATTCTATTTATTGGAGTTGCTAAGTTTGTAGTTTTGTGCTTTTCTGATGTTTTTATAGGATAATAGATGATTTGCTACAACTTGGATGGAGCTGGAGAATGTCAGGTTATATGATGGGAACCAGACGATAAAAGACAAAGCTCAGATGTTTTCTCTTATCTGCAGTTTACAGAATAAAATAACATTAAAGTAACTTGGCCAAATCCTAAATGATGGCGCTGGAAAGTTCATGGAAAGATAAAAATTAAGGGAGAGAGGGCAGAAAAGAGTCAACCCAGAGGTATCATAGAGGCAAGGTTTAGGGACCTAGACAAATTGGTGGTGTAGCGATGAGGTATTCATACATATCTAAAATGAAAGTCTATATTATTGTAAATATTGGTGCCAAACTACAATAATAATATTTAAAATGTGCCTGTTATGAAGAATATGTGGGTTCAATAACACAGAGACATTAGTAGAGGAATAGTAACACTGGTGATTTGATATGAGTTCATATATTGCATGCAAAAAATTCTGTCAGAAACTTTTGAAAGCTTTCTAAGCTGAAGCAGGTGGAGGAGGAGGAGAAGGAAAAGGAGGAGGATAAAAGGTAGGAGGAGGAGAAGAGTGGGAGGAGAAATGGAAGAAGAAGTAGAAGATGAAGAAGATGATGATACTGATGTCAAAGACTAAGAAAAAGAAGTAAAAGAAGCAGTAGTAGAAGAGAAGAAGAAATGAAGCAGAATTAGTAGTAGTAGTAGTAGTAGTAGTAGCAGAAGAAGAAGAAGAAGAAGAAGAAGAAGAAAGAAAGAAAGAAAGAAAGAAAGAAAGAAAGAAAGAAAGAAAGAAAGAAAGAAAGAAAGAAAGAAAGAAAGAAAGAAAGAAAGAAAGAAAGAAAGAAAGAAAGAAAGAAAGAAAGAAAGAAAGAAAGAAAGAAAGAAAATAAAGGAGAGGATATAGAAGAGAAAAAAAGAAAGGGAAGAAGAGGAGGAAATAGTTTACTTAATCAAATTTCAGTGTGTATAATGCTATTCATGCATTGAATTATCTCTCTGATGTTTGTGCATTCTCCGCTAGTATTATTTGCTTTGCTCCTTGTACTGGTATTTGTACATGCTCTTATTTTTCAGTAATGTTCCTCCCAGAGTTTTTGAATCTCATGGATATTCTGAAACAAATATACATATATGTAACTTTTTTTTTTTTTGGGCCACACCCGTTTGACGCTCAGGGATTACTCCTGGCTATGCGCTCAGAAATCGCCCCTGGCTTGGGGGGACCATATGGGACACCGGGGGATCGAACCGAGGTCCTTCCTTGGCTAGCGCTTGCAAGGCAGACACCTTACCTCCAGCGCCACCTACCCGGCCCCCATATATGTAACTTTTTAATTTATATTTTCTACTATCCTTGTTTTCTATTTTACTGATTCCTATTATAGTTATTTCCTCTATATTCTTAACTTTGGAATAAGCTAATATTTGTTTTCCTAAATTGTTCACAGGGATATCTACATAACAATTTGATTTTTTTCTTTTTACACACACACATATATATGTGTATGTTTCTCTTTCAGAACTTTATTAATAACACCAAAATAATTATGTAAATTTTGAACTTACATGGTTTCATATAATATTTAATCAAGAGTTCTGAGCTATTTATAAAAAACTATTCATAAAAATAATTATTATCCAAATATTTAAGATTTCTTCTTATCTTCTCTTTATTAATTCATGTGTCAAAGAATATATTCTACTCATTTGCTGTCTATACCTTTTGATTTGTATAAATTTATTTTATTATCCAGGATAGATCTTGTTATAATGCATAGGAGCTTCAACATAAATTTCACATCCTATTGATGGTATCATTAAGAATTTTTATACCCTTGCTTTTGTATACCTAATTAGCCTATTAATTATTAAGAGAGGCATATTAAAATCTTATTATAGGTTTTCTATTACTATTTTTATTTCACTTAGCTTTGTTAGCATATTTTTATGTGGCCTGGAGAGATAATATACAAGATAAGACCGTTATCATGCATACAGTTACCACAAATTATTCTCTGGTCAATGCAGGACTCATTCGAGAGAAGAGAATAAGAAAATCCCAGAGTCCTGATATATATGTCAGGGGCAATCTCTCCACTAAGGATAAAAAAAAAAGAAGAAACCAAAAATGCTTAATTTTTCAATGCAAAACTTTAAAGATTTTGGTCTTTAGGAGATTGTTTTCATTATTATGGATAATTTCTAGTTCTAGGAATATTCTTTAACATAAAATGTTATCTGTTATAATTTCCCTTATCTACTTTACTTCTATGAACCATTTTGTGATCATGATTATTCTATCCCTTTGCTTTCTACTACTTACAACCTCTTATTTAAATTGAGTCTTAGCTGACATTACATATATATATATCCATATATTATACTTTTATACCCTCTATCATTAAATACCTTTAAATTGTCTGAAGATAGATACTTTTTTTTAATATTTATTTGCAGTTGAGTTTCCCACATTTAGGGAAATCTCAGGGGTCAGCACACCCAGAATGCAATGGGTGAGCCTCACCCTGGGGAAACCACCTTTGTGATCATGGTATCTCCCCTGCCTGGTAAGTATGAAGATACTTTAATTAAATTGTTGATATATAACACATTTTGAGAATGTTCTCTTATTTTAGTTAATTTTTGTTAATATAGAATACTTCTAGAGAAATACATTTAAAAATAAAGATGTACATTCAAATGGGTAAAGGCAGTGAGACTTGTAGTTACTAAATTTTTCTAGTAGTCTAATTAACAACTTTATGTTAAATAAATTATAGTACATCAATATAGTAGATATAAGATATAAGAAAAAGAATTGTTGGGTGAAGCGGTTGGCGCACTGCGGTAAAGAATCTGCCTTTTGCGGGTCAGCCTAGAACGGAGCAGGTATCGATCACCTTGCGTCCCATATGGTCCCCCAAGCCATGAGCAATTTCTGAGAGAATAGCCAGAGTAACCCCTGAGTGTCACCGGGTGTGGTCCAAAAAAACAAAGAAACAAACGAAAAGAAAACAATCTATTGATAAGTGCAGGTATATATTAATGACATTAGTGTATGGCATTAGAAAATAAAAATGGGCCAGAGATACAGAACAGTAATAAGGTTTTTGGAAAACCCAAGTTTGAGTATTCATATTTTATATGGTCACCTAGGCTTGCCAAGGGGGTTCTCTTGGGCACAGAGCAACAAAAAATTGCCCCAATGAACAAAACAAAATAATTAAGTAAATTTAAGAACTTCCCTAAAATTAACTTTACAATTCTACTTCACAAATGTTCCTCCTGCCATATGAACATTTCTACGACATTCATATTCTCCTTCTGCTTTTATATGTAACAAGACAAAGATCCAGTGTGAACTTGTAATCTTCTTAAGATTTTATGATAAAATTGGTCTATGCAGTAAAGTAGTAAACTTAATGATCATATCTTCTTTCTATTGATATTGTATTTTTAACTAATCTGATTTGCAGCTTGAAGAATAAATTAGGCACAGAAGTCTAATAATATAACAGTGCATTTTAAAAGTTGACCTTCACAGAGATGTTTAAAGGAGAAGTGAGGTACCAAAATTGAAAGGCCCGTATAAAAGTAAATCAGCCCTTGGAAAGAGAATATATGCGAAATTATTAGTCTTGATTTACTGGTAGCTAATAATATGTCTTAAATAACAGCAAAGTTGGTTTATCTTAAAATTCCATCTTGAATATGCTTTCTGAAAGATTCACAGAAGCTATTTGCAGCTTTAATACAACCTCTGTTGGTTTCTACCTAAAAATTAAACATGAACACTAGACCTACTTTTTGGTTAATCCTTTATTAAATGTTCCGATGATTATTTTTTAAACTAATGATTACATTTTATAAGGAACATAGACTAAGTCATCTACCAAAGGGCACCTTACCAACTGAAAGTGTATAAGTAATTTTCCAACAAGTTTCAGTACTGTAGTACTTAAAATATCCCAGGATGTGGGTAGAGTGATTATTACTATTCCAGGAATAGATTTGCTTACAAATGGCAAGTGGCTTTAAAGAATTCTAAATGATTGTTGTACAGTCATTTACCTTCTTTCAGACCTATCATTTGCTTTGTCTTCCTTGAGCATAATGTTCTAATAGCCACAAAAAATGAGAATGAAGAACTACTGTAGCTTATTCATGAGTCTAATCCCCAAATTCAATTAACATTCAGCCCTGTCATGTACCTACCCTTCTAATGCTTTTGCAGCTACATGCCGTTCTACAGCTCTGATTAAAAACAGTAGGTGTCCTTGATCACTTAAGATGCTTCTTATAAAATCAGTGAAAGCCAAGCAGAGAAAAAGAGCGATATCCAACAGAAGGATAAAATTACATAATTTCCTGAAGGAAACCACATTGACAATGCCAAGAAAGATATTTTTATCTGAAACTATCCACTGACAAAATTAGATGATGATAAAATCAGATAAGATTACTATGAATGTGATATGAATATGAGTAACACACTATTCAGAAAAAGACATTGCAATTTTGTTGGCTTTTTTGGGCCATGCACTTTATGGATGCATTTTAGTCACATCACTAATCATGCATTTTTGAGGTACATGTTAACTCTCCTATTTCCCAAAGGTACGAAAAAACTCACCCATGTTTTTCCAGGTCCCTTTGGAAACAGAAACAATGTCAGATTAGGTTTTCTTTGATCCTAGTGACCAAATTATCTGTCTATCCTCCATAGCTAGCATTATATAATCATAGTTTCCAATGTATTAGTCAAGAGCTTGGCTTCTCTTTTGTTGGTTTCTTTGTCTTGGGAACACATCCAATATTAATTAAGGCATCCTGTTGACTCTGTGCTCTGGAATCACTCCTGCCATGCCTGGGATTCAACCTGGTTGGCTACATGCAAAGCAGAATCTTACTCAAGAATAATCTCTCTAATCCCAAATTATTAATTTCTTTCTTAGGAGAAACAACCAACTGTGCTCAGGCTCATTCATGGCTCTGTCCTCAGAGTTCACTCCTAACATAACTATCCAGGTCAGCCCTTGCAAGGCAATCAACCTACTGCTGTATGATCTTTCCGATCCCTCTTAGCTTCTCTATAAATATATATATTTTTTGCATTTTTCTGTTGCATTTCTTAGAAGTGTTTAAGATACTTATTTAAATTATTTATGCCTGTAATTAGTGATTTGAACTTGATAGCTGCGATGAGTAAAAGGATACTGTCCAATTAATGCAAAAAAATAGGTATAGACACATAACAATCTAATAAATAAAAAATCTTAAAATATTATTTCAGAAGTAAAATAATAGCATAAGATTGACTACATTAAAATAAACATAATTTGTGAATATAAACAGCCTTTTATGTTTATAAGTATATATTTTACACTGTGAAAGATATGTAAGCCATTATGATCAAAATAAAAATTTTAAAAAAAGAATATATTTTATTTCTCAGATTTTCCCCAATCAAATGCTCTGAATTTGAACAAAGTAGAAATATATCCTATTTAAATGCTAGGGAATAACATTTTCCTATCACTTTCTGATGGTCAGAAGAGGCTTATCAGAAATTGAATAGAGACTGGCTATGTAGAAAGAATCTAATAACAGGGCACCTTAATTAATCACTCTAAGTAAGTTGCCAAGAAAAGAAGTTTAAATAAGAAAAGAGTAAATATGGGTCGGAGAGATAGCACGGAGGTAGGGCATTTGCCTTGCACGTAGAAGGATGGTGGTTCGATTCCCGCCATCCCATATGGTCCCCGGAGCCTGCCAGGAGCGATTTCTGAGCTTAGAGCCAGGAGTAATCCCTGAGCGCTGCCAGGTATGACCCACAAACAAAAACAAAAACAAAAAAACGAGTGAATAGCATGTCAAATAAATTTGAGCTGAATTGTTATTTTTCTATAATTTTTATTATATCTTTATGTTTTATTTAATTACCTCTGTGTGTTTATAATAGTATTTAATAATAATTTTAATAATACTTATCATGATTTCATAATGACCAATACAGGTGAAATAAACAAATAGATGTAATCTACTTAATATATCACACGGTTAAAGGGATAATTGTCATCATTATTTCCATCATTGTCATTCTATAGAAAAAATGAATATGAGAAAATAAATATGAGTACAGGAATGTCATTCAAGAAAGGACAAGGTCTCAAAATTATGGTGAGGAAATGCAAAGGTAAATATTTAATTTATAAAAAGTATTTTTAAGTTCATATGCACATAAATGTTGTATTGTATATTATTGTATGTTATACATTCATTATACGGTCTGATATATACAGCATTTAAGTTCCCAATAATATTTTGGCCTTGGATATCCACAAATAAGAATGCATTAAATTCATAATCCTAGACATAGAGCTTCATTGCAAGTTAAAATATGTAATTCTAAATAATTAGTAAATCCAGATGGAAATTTTTTTTCATAATGGACTTGGAATTATGAAAAGTTTTGTAGATTTTAAATGAAAGATTTTAAGGTGAAATATTCTTAATTCACATCATAGCTCATTTGGCGTCTCTAGAGCCTTCATATGTTTTACTAAATCCACTTGCCATTGTCACATCTTATTCCAACTAATGAGTATCAATCATATTGTCCTACTTGGTATATGTTAGCTGCCTTCTATTATTGATAATATACTGAATTTATTTCTGGATTTGCCTAACACTGTGTCCAACACATTATTATTCCAGAGGCCCTTCCTATCTCACTTCTACAGAAGTGACAATAAATCATACCTCAATCAATTTTGAAATGCCTTATTTTTAACACTGATAGACATTAGAGCTGAGGCACCATTTTGCTCCATTAACTCTAGACTTTTCCTAAACAATTAGAAACAATGACAGCTTTTTGGGTTTTTTTTTCCATTTGTTGTTTTTTATAATAATTTTTATTTTGACCAAAGTGGATTACAAATCATTCATAGTATTATTTTAGGTACATAGTGACATTGAATCAGGGGCATTCCACCACCAATGCTGTCCATCCTCTACCCCTGTTGCCAGCATGCATCCATCCTATATCGCTCTTCCTTTGCCTTCCAGGATGCTAGTATTAGAGGTCCCTTCTGTGTCTAGCTTGTTGTAGACTGGGTATCGATTCTGTTGTAGTTGGCTTTGGATTTGGTGTTTAAGAAGAGATACAATAAATAAAAATTCAATATACTACACTATTTCAACAAAAGTAAATATAAAAATCATCTGATAATATTAATAGATACAGAAAAAGCACTGCATAAGTTCCAACACTCATTCATAATAAAGACTCTCAAGATGGAAACTGAAGGATCCTTCCCCAATATACTCAAAGCCATTGATCACAAGCTGATGGCAAGCACCATACTCAAAGGGTAAGAACTAAAAGCCCTTCCTCTAAGTCTGGCCCCTCACACCTTATTCAAAATAGTACTAGAAGAACCTGGCACAACAACTAGGAAACAAAAAGATATCCAGGGTATCCAGGGAGGAAATCAAGAATTTTAGTACCCAAATTTTGCAGAGGACATGACACAAAATTTAAAAAATACGAAAGAAAGGAGGGAAATTGGTGGTGAGAGGGAATTGGAAAGGAATTGGGAAACTGAGGACATAGGTGACAAGAAATGTGCAACAGTTTATTTGGTGTACATTTTATTAACTGAAATTCATAAAAAACTTTCTGTCCATGGTGCTTTCATAAGTAATTATAAAAATAAAATAAGCAATGACAATTAAATATTTGATGGGCATGTAGTATGTACTACAAAATTCAATGCATGGGAGACATAACATAAGAACAAAATGGGTTTTTTTGGCACCTAGAAAAAACTAGAGAATATTTTTTGTCCCCCAATTCACAATACAGACCATGCAAAGGACCTGTGTTGAGGTGTATATGGGATGCATTTACTGTACCTCCTCTTTCTGTATAGTCAGTGTATAAAGAACACAGCCTATGGTAAGAATTGGGAGGCCTATCTTTTCTTTTTTCTTTTTTAATTATATATATATATATATATATATATATATATATATATATAATAATGGTTTCCTCTTTAAAGATACCATGAGTCTCAATGTCATGGAGTATTTAACCTACATGTTATACTTTATGTACTTTATGGTTTCAGGTCTGATATCTAGGTCTTTAATCCATTTGGATTTTACATGATATTAATATTTGTACATGATATTAAGTGGAGGTCTAAATTCGCTTTTTTAGAAATGGCTAGCCAGTTGTGCCAACACCACTTATTGAAGAGGCCTTCCCTGTTCCATATAAGATTTCTTGCACCTTTATCGAAATTAGGTGACAGTATTTCTGAGGAACATTCTCTGAGTACTCAAGCCCATTCCACTGATCTGAGGGTCTGTCTTTATTCCAATATCATGCTGTTTTAATAACTATTGCTTTGTGATACAGTTTAAAGTTAGGGTAAGTAATACCTTCCATATTTCTTTTCCCAAGTATTGCTTTAGCTATTCATGGTTGTTTATTGTTCCAAATAAATTTCAGTAGTGTTTGATCCACTTTTTTGAAAAATGTCATGGGTATCTTTAGAGGGATCGCATTAAATCTGTACAAAGCTTTGGGGCATATTTTCATTTTAATAATATTAATCCTGCCGATCCAAGAGCAGGGTGTCGATTTCTATTTCCATGTGTCTTCTCTTATTTATTGTAGCAGAGTTTTATAGTTTTCTGATACATTTGTAAAATAAGCAAAGAATTTTCTATTGTTGGTGTTTTTCACTAACAGAAGGAAAATAATCAAACTCTTGTGCCTGGCTACAAAATTAACATGCAAAAATAAGTGGCCTTTTTATACAACAATAATAGAAGAGAAGAAATGGATATTAAAAAAAACAATCCAATTGGTCAGAGCGATAGTGCAATAGTATAGCATTTGTCTTGCATTTGGCAGACTTTGGGTGGACCTTAGTTAGATCCCTGGCATCCCATATGTCCCCCCAAGTCAAGAGAAATTTCTGAGCATATAGCCAGGAATAACCACTGAGTGCCACAGGGTTTGGACCCAAGACCAAAAAGAAAAAGAAAACAATCCAATGGGCCAGAACAATAAAAACAGCAAAGCAGTAGACCATTTGCCTCAGAGGCAGCTGAATCAGGAAGGAGCTAGATTCGATCCCCAGAACTATATCTCAAACTAGGAATTATTTCAGAGAACATATTTAGGAGTAACCACTGAGCCACTGAGCTTACAAATTCAAATACATTGAAGTCAATTTACTTAAAGAGGTGAAGGACCTATACAAAGAATTGCAAAACACTGCTTCAAGAAATGAAAGAGGATACAAGGAAATGGAGACACACCATGCTCCTGGATTGGCCAGATTAACACCATTAAAATGGCAATACTCTCCAAAGATTATACTAATTGAATGCAATCCCTTTTAGGATACCCTTAACATTCTTCAAAATAGTGGATCAAACACTACTGACATTTATTTGGAACAATAAAACACCTATGAATAGCTAGAGCAACCCTTAGGAAAAGGAACATAGGAGATATCACTTTTCCCAAATTTAAATTGCATTACAAATTAGTAGTCATTAAAACAGCATGATATTGGAATAAAGACAGACCCTCAGATCAGTGGAATACACTTGAGTATTTAGAGACTGTTCCCCAGATGTACAATCAATTAATCTTTGATAATGGCTAAAGAAATGCAAAATGGAGTAAAGAAAGACTCCTCAATAAGTGGTGTTGGGAAAATTGGTTAGCCACATGCTAAAAAGCAAACTCTGATCTCTTCTAACACTATGCACAAAGGTCAAATGCAAATAGATTAAATACCTTGAAATAAGACCCAAAAACTATAGGTATATAGAACAACATGTAGATAAGTCTCGAGGGTAAGTATGACATTAAGACTAAAGGCATCTTCAAGGAGGCAACACCATTCTCCAAAGAAGCTGAAGCAGATAAAACAAATGGGACTATATTAAACTGAGAAGCTTCAGCACCTCAAAAGTAATTGTGATGAGGATACAAAAGATACACACAGAATGGGAAAAACTATTCACCCAGTATCCATCAGATAAGGGTATGATAATATCTAAGATATACAAATACTGACAAAACTTAAAAAGAAAAAAATCTAGCCCCATAAAAAATGGGGAGAAGAAATGAACAGATAGTTTCTTAAAGAAGAAATACAAATGGCCATAGGCATATGAAAAAATGTTCTACATCAGTGAGTTGAAAATCAGAATAACAATGAGGTATCATCACAAGCCACAGAAACTGGCATACCTCACAAAGTACAAAAACAATGTGTGTTGGTGGGAATCTAAAAAAAAGGAACTCTCATTCACTGCTTGTGGAAATGCCATCTAGTTTTCCTTATGGTAAACAATATAGAGATTGTTCAAAAAACTGGAAATTGAGCTTCCACAAGATCCAGTTTTACCATTACTGGGGATATACCACAGGAACCCACAAAAAATAACACAATACAAAAATGTCATTCTCACAACTATATTAATTGCAGCACTACTTACATAGCCAGAATCTGGAAACAACAAAGATTCCCTTCAGAAATGAAGAAAGTATGGTACATTTCACAAAAAAATATCATGCAGCTGTCAGGAGAGATGAAGTCATGATTTTTCCTATACATAGATGGACATGGAAACTATCATGCTGAGTGAAATAAGTCAGGGGTAGATAGAATAGTTTCACCCATCTATGGGTTTTAAGAAAAAAAAACATTATTATAATAATTCCCAGAGGGCTGGAAGTTCCAGCTCAAGATATGACGCTCATCACAAAGAATGGTGAGTACAATTAGAGAAATAACAACACTGAGAACAATACAGGCAGGAGGCGGAGGAGGAAGGAGATGGTGATCATTGGTGATGGGAATGTTGTAATGTTAAAATGGTGAAAGAGGTGTGATTATCTCAAGTGAAACCCAACTACAAACAATTGTGCTTAAAAATAATTAAAAAAACTTAAATAAGAAAAAATGAAGGAAGGAAGAAAGGAAGGAGAGAGGGAGAGAAGAAAAGGAGGAAGGAAGGAAGGAAGGAAGGAAGGAAGGAAGGAAGGAAGGAAGGAAGGAAGGAAGGAAAGAAAAGGGGGAAGGAAGGGAGGAAGGAAGGAAGGAAGGAAATGATAGAAGGAAGAAAAGAAGGGAGGAAGGAAAGAAGAAGGATGGAAGAAAGGAATAAAAGAAGGAAAGGAGGGAGAACGGAAAAAAGGAATAAGAATGGAAGAAAGGAAGGAGAGAAAGAGGGAGGGAAGGAGAGAGGGAGGGAAGGAGGAAATAAGGACAGAGAGAAGGAGGGGAGAGAATGGGGGAATAAGGAGGGACGAGAGAAGGAATAAAGAAGAAAAGAGGTAAGGAAGAGAAGAAGGAAGGAAAGAAGAAAGGAAGGGAAGAGGGAGAGAAGAAAGGAGGGTTGGGAGGAGGGAGAGAATGAAGGAAGGAGGGAGGAAAGGATGGAAGGAGGGAGGGAAGGAAGGAAAGAAGGAAGGAAGAAAGGAAGGAAGGAAGGAAGGAAGGAAGGAAGGAAGGAAGGAAGGAAGGAAGGAAGGAGGGAAGGAGAAGGGAAGGAAGGAGGGAATGAATGAAGTTAAAACGGAGGGGTGGAAGAAAGGAAGGAAGGGGGAGGGAAGAAAGGAAGGAGGGAAGAAAAAAGAGGGAGGAAGAAAGGAAGGCAGGAAGGAAATAAAGGAAGAATGAAGAAAGGAAGGATATTGTTACTTCCTATTCAGTGCTCATTTAACATACTACATATTTTCTAGAATGCTCTATATACAATCTATTCTAGGTAGGCTTTCTGTGGTAAAATCAAGTCTACCCTCACCAAACCAGATTGACCAGAAAATGGGAAACCTGTCCTGGCTTTAGCCACTTTTACTTTCTCTGTCTCCTTTGTATTTTATGTCCCATCTCAACTGGGCCTGCTTTTTAACTGTAACCCATTAATCAATTGATGAGTACATATGTTTACCATACAAAAGGCTGTTAATGTTCGACTTTAATAGATATAATATCAATTTCATGATATAGTTTCTCCAAATAGAGCTCATTACCATATTACTTGGTTATTTTCATTTGAAATGCACACACAACCTAAGCCATTCCTTTCACTAATCTAGTTACCTTTACCAAGCATGTCCAGTCTTAAAGGGGAAAAAATAGCATATAACATATTTGCCAGCTAAACTTTTTTTTTCTTCTGTTTTCCCGCTTCTTCTCTTTAAGTGTTCTGTCCCATATCACCTAGAAATACTTTTCAAATGTAATCCATGAATCCCTCTGGCTGTGAATGTAGGCACATGAGTGTCTGTGTACGCCATATTATTGTCAGTCTAATTTCAGTCCGAAATAGAGGCAATATCTACATTGTATAGTGTTGTCCCCTCCGTTATAGATAACCCTTTCTCCCCTCTTTGTTTCTTAACACCTTACAAACCCTCTTCAAGTCCTTTATGTTAATCTTCCATATTTAACCTATTTTTTTTACTCATTCCTTAACTCCTCATGAAGCAAAACATTCTCCCAGCCCAGCCAGATGCCAACCAGCCCCAAAGTGAAAAGACAGACTCTCAGCATGGGAAGGAATCGACAGTCTGCTGCTATTGATTTGTTCTTGGTGATCCTTCTGTCCTTACCTTCCATGGACTTTTGCTTGCTACCAAAGTTGCTTCCTGAGAAATCCGCCTCTTGAGGACATTTCCTGTTATTGTACTGTTGGGAGCCATCCTACCTAGACTGCACAATTTGAAATCACTCACTGGATCTTACACCTTCCTTGTCTATTTCCAAAGAGTTAAAGAGGACATATATATTTGCTTTGAATATTTCGTTTAGATACACCCCTTTTAATAGTTATAACCATTATCGGATGTCTTCTCATATAGCAGCAATTTATCCTATCCTCGGGTTCCATTCAATATAATAGTAGAATACAGGTATACAATATACTACACTATATAAACTATAAATACTAGTGAACTATATGCACTAGTGTACTATAAATAGTATATGCCAGTATACTAGTAGACAAATCTTTATTCAGAGTTCATGCAAACAAAATGTTCTGGGGTTTATTGGCCTTGACACCTTGACCCCCCCATGCACTAGTAAGTCCCTCTGACACTGTCACTTTTTGCATGGGCACATCAAAATGGGAAAAGTTAACAGTTGCAAACATGTTCTTACCTAATAGAGATGGGAACACAAAAAATTTTATACTGCAGAGGGACCGTACAGTCCTGACACTTGGCATAATTACTTGGTTTGGATTCCAGTTGATTTGACATTGACTATTCACCACTTGAACTAAGGATTCCATCTATGGAAACACACAAGTTTTTCCCACACCAACACAGAAGCATAAATTCTACCAAGGAAGGCCTTACTACTGCCACAGCACTGACTAACTCCAAAATAGTTCTTATAATCACCCTGACAACCAGGCAACAACAATAGTCTGCTTTCAGGACAGGATTCTCTGCAAAGTTAACTGATGGAGAGAAGGAACCAGAAGACACAACACACTACCCAGTCTTCGACACAGGATCTGTACAGAAACAAGAATCTATAACTACAGAAACCTGACAGCAACAACTATGAGACTGAAGATCTGACCACTGAGAATGACTAAGGGATTGGACAACCAAGTATGCCTGGAGT
This sequence comes from Suncus etruscus, assembly GCF_024139225.1. Lineage (NCBI taxonomy): Eukaryota > Metazoa > Chordata > Mammalia > Eulipotyphla > Soricidae > Suncus > Suncus etruscus. The sequence goes on from NC_064860.1 coordinate 7,354,826, forward strand.
CTTGAGTTGGTCTTATGCCAAAATACCTTGGTGGTAAGATCTCCCTATTTTTTAGGCCAAAGGTTTATTTGCATTTTTTTCCATATTTTGCTGTGACTATGCAAACAAAAATTGTCACACACACATTTTTAATGTATTTCCCAAACTGGAGAAAAACTGGAAGCATACTAAATCTTTGGCTATTGCAGTAATGACTTTATAACTGATACAAGAAATTTCACTAATATAACTGCTAATGAATTCTCTCCCTTCCTTCCATTTTTTTAGTTCTCTGTCTCTATTTCTTAATAACTTCGCTTTCTATCATAGCAAAACAAATGTACTATGATCAGTTATGTCAACAATGTGATACATTTTCTTTAAATAAATAATTTAAATTAAAAAATAAAGCTATCCAAATTGGGAGAGAAATTGACATAACACTACGTAGCATGAATTAGTAATACATAGAAGAACACTTTAAAGCCCACTACTTAAATCTTTAAATAATAAACCAATACAATAAAGAAGGAAGCTTTAAAATCAATATGTAAAACACTGTGTTCCTATAACTAAAAATAAATTGAAGAGATTAAGTATATAATTCTATTTAAAGGTCTGCCCCCCAACTATTAAAAACTAGGAATAAATAAAAAGTGTAAATTATACTGCCAACTATAAATTCATTTTTATAGATAAAACATACCAAGATTTTTATTAAATGTTCCATATTCACAACTTTGAAGAACACTGTGAAACAAATTAGGGGCCAGAGCGATAGTGCAGCAGTAGGGTTTTGACTAGCAGGTAGATGATGAGGGACTAACCCAGGCTCGATGTCTGAAATCTCATATGGTCCCTGACTTGCCAGGAGTGACTTCTGAATACAAAGCCAGGAATATCCCTTGAGAGCCATTGTAGTCCAGAATCCCCACAAATGCAAATAAACAAACAAACCCAAACAAATGCAAAAAGACCATTCTACCCAAATCATTGTTCACATTCAATGCAATTCACATACAAATTCCTATGTATTCTTCAAGGACTTCATATAAGTCTACTAAAATTTGAAAGGAATCATAAAATTCCCCACATGGTTAAAGAAATTCTGAGAAAAAAAAAAAGAATAAAAGATAGAGAAATTGCTTTCCAGACTTTGAATGACTCTCTAAAGCTTTAGTGATCAAAGCAATTTCTTAGTAGAAGACATATATAACAGACTCTCAAATCAATAAAATAAAACAGATAACTTAGTAGTAAATAGTCAGGTATATGAACATTTTATCTATGCCAAAACAGCAGGTATATAATCAAGCAAAGTCCAACTCTTCGATAGGCAGCAATGGAAAAAAAATGAGAGCTGAAATATTTAATGTACAAAAATCTTATTTTAACAAAATTTAACAAAATCTTATTTTAACAAAATTTAACAAAAAACCACACTACTCTTTTAAGTTTATTTTTTTGGTTTTGGGAGTACACACAGCAATGCTCAGGGCTTGCTTCTGTCTAGGGATAAATCCTGGTGTGGGTTGTGGTACCATATGGGATACCAGGGACCCAACCTTGGTTGGCCACGTGCAAGACAGGCATGTTACTGTTGAATTATTTTTTCTGAAAACAATATTTTATGGAAAAGTTTTTTAATGATATCCTTTTGAAATAAATAATATAATTATTTTATCAAATATAATCTGTCCTCAGGGAACACTCCTTATCCAGAGACTAATCTGCTAAAATATCCAAGATAATTTATGATTATAGAAATACCAAAATAAAGCCTGCTCTAATATCTCTTGTTGTGGATTCCCTCTCTCACTCCCCACCTCTTTTTAAATATGAATACATGTAGTTTTTAGTTTTGAACAACATGCACCCATTATGTTCAGAATTAACTTTTATCTTGCTACTCAAGGGTCACACACAAACAAATACACACACAAATATTAATCAGCCATAAGAAAATATGGCATCATTGAATCTTATCTTTGAAACAACATAAATATAGGAGGAGTCAGTCATCCTAAAGAAAATAAGTCAATAAAGGACACAAATCTGATCATATCATTCATACAGAGAAGCAAAGCAGTGGGATGTGCCCCACAACTAAAGTTAAAAACAAATAAACAAACAAAACTTTTTAGACATCAGAACTAATTATCAGAGTTTGAGGAAAAATAAGAAAAGAGTCAATGGATTTTTGCATAAGGATATTAGGGTAGAGATGCAAATATATATCCTTAAAATATATAGTTCTGTCAACCAAAATAACCCCCAATTAAAAATAAATTATGGCATATTAAATTTGAAACATCAATGTATTTGAATCATATTATAGATTTTACCTCCTTTCTCTCAGGAAAATTTTGTTTTAAATTTTTAATAGCAATTACCTTGTCACAAACTCTGAACTTCAATCTTTCATTTTTTTCCTTTACTAGTTTTTTTTCCACACTCCTACATGTGAACTATTTTTGACATTAAATGTTCATTTTTAAAGCAATACAATTTCAACAACCAAGATAGCATGTGTACTTGGTAGGTTTAATTTAGCCTTGTGTTACTGCACCTGAGTAATTTTTCTTCTGTAAGTGCTTCCTCCCCAGGTTTTGTATGCCTAATTCAAAACTCCAATTCAATTATATTTTATTTTCCTCTGGGAAGTATAGCTTTGAAGATATATGATCCAAACACAGGGGGAAAAAAAGCAGTTATGTACCAAGTTTGGTAAAAAAAATAATGGAGGTGAGCTCTTAAAAAAAATCCTAAAAATTGATGTTCACACCAAAAAGAAGGTATTTTTTAATTTTATTACTTTCATATTTAGAGTACTTAAAGACTTGTGAGAAACATATACTATTTTGTTAGTATCTGAAAAAATACAGATACTTTTATTATCTAGAGTTCTAGCACTTTCAGTGGACTTTATATTAAATTGAGATGGTCTTAATAAGAAATGTGTGTACGTTATAACAACATTTCATTTATTTTCAAAGACAATAGAAAAACTACTTTTATATTTAGTATTTAGTATAACTATTGGGTATATTTCCCAGGAGGTCTCTGTTGAGGACTACTCTTTTAAATATTATCACAAAAACCAAAAACATTGAATGATACATAGAACAAAGTAGATTGCAACATAATCCATTAAGCAGAAAGTTCCTGGAATGTCACCAAATTTAATGACTATATGTAGTTGAACAATACATACTTTTATCCAATATTTCTCTTTGGATTGTTTTTACTCTTTGTAGACTGCTTAAATGACTGCTTAATAACACATCATCTTTTGATCTGTGCAAAGCCAAGATCGCTATCTACAGAAGACTGACTGTGACCACCATGACTGGACAGAACATATCCTGGGACCAATAAAAAAGACCCTAGTCTAGGCTTTGGCCTACGATCTGTACAACAACCAAGATCTCTAATTCCAGAGGTCTTATTGAGACAACTGCAACTGAGCAGAATTTCTGGAAACATAATGAAAGACACTATCCTAGCTTCATCCTAGGATTTGTGCAAAAACCAAGTCCACCAACTGCAGAAGACTGTTTAAAACAACAGTGATGGAAAAGAATGTCTGGAACTGTAAAGAAAGACACCACCATGGGCTCCATTCTGTGACATGTGCAAATACTAAGATCACTAGCTAGAGAGGCCTGATCTTATACTTCACGATGGAGCAGAAAACTTCCAGGCCTCACAAAAGTATATAGGGCAAAGTAAAAGTGCATGTACCGAGCCTGTAGTTATTCCCATGACAGTATACTTCAAGGGCAAAGAAAATCTGTATCTCTTAGGCCAATTTTTACTGTGCCTATGCAAAAACAATGGCACAAATTAAATTTTAAAATATTTTTATTTTTGTAATTGTTGTTGTTTGCTCTTTTTTTTTTTTTCCTTTGCCTTTGTTTTTCCTGTGCTTTGATTCGTCTTTATTTCAGGACCATGGTTAGTGTTTGGTTGTTTTCTTTATTGCTGTGGTGCTTTTCAGGTTTTTTGTTTGTTTATTTGGTTTTGGTTTGTTATTTTGGGGGGTGATTATATTATTTTTATGCTTTCCTTTTTTTCCCCTTTTCTTAAACTGATTTTTATAGTCTCTATAAAGACTCCTACCATTTTTTGCTTGTTTGTATTTTTGCCCCCCCCCACTTCTTTTTCTTCTTTTTTCTTACCTTTAAACAGAACCACATAACTTGAACCATCTTGTTCTGCCTCACAAATTGAGGGGGAAATAATGGAGGGCACCAAGACCAAACAGGCATATGAACATTGAGTAGAAAAAAATGAGGAAACTTAAACACCAAATCCAGAGCCAACAACAACAGAATCGATAGCCAATCTACAACAAACTAGACACAGAAGGGGCCATTTATACTAGCCAATTGAGGGGCAAAGGAGGGGCAATATGGGATGCATGCTGAGAACTGGGGTGGAGGGAGGAGGACAACATTGGTGGTGGGAATATCCCTGATTCAATATCATTATGTAACTAAAATACTGCTGTGAATGATTTGTAATCCACTTTGGTCAAAATAAAAAGTATTAATTAAAAATAAATACAAAAAAGAAAAAAGTAATGTGTCATTCTTTTTAACTAAAACATAGTCAATATAACTTTAATAGTACAATTAAGTTTGTATTTCTTGACATTTTTTATTATTTTTTTAATTTTTGTTTTGCTTTTGATTTGGGGTCACTCCTGGTTGTGTTCAGAGTTTTTTCCAGTCTATATTCAGATATCACCCCTGAAACATATGTGAATCCTTAGAGTAAACTGGGTCAGCTAAATTCAAAGCAAGAGCTGGACTCTTAGGCCTATGATTTATAGATTTCAACTTTTTCTTCCTATTGTGCTATATATATATTTTTTTCCTTCTTAGCACTTTTAGAAATTTCTTTTTAAATATCTTCAACTATCATACTTGCCTATTACTACATAATTAAAAATTTTATTTGCTTTATATATTGAATAGCGTTAAAATTTATCATTACAATATTTTCTTTTAGATGAACACTTTTTAATTGCCTTTTTAATTTTAGAAAATTATATTAAGGAATATATATATATATATATATATATATTTGTTTTTTGGGTCACACCCAGAAGTGCTCAGGGGACCATATGGGATGCCAGGATTAGAACAATCTATCTTCTGCATGCAAGGCAAACGCCTTACACCCATGCTATCTCTCCGGCCCCAAGGAGTATATTTTATTTATTTTAATTTAATCAAAAACTTTGTGTCATAATTTTTTCTGATTTCAATACTTGATTATTAGATGATGATTGTACCAGTGTTTTCCATAATGAGAATATCACTCTTTGGGATATAATAGAAATTAGAGAGCATGACAATAGTAGTCAAATGTATAACTGGGTAACATTTTCTATTGGCTTACTTAAAGTAATATTATCAGAAGTCTCATTGTTTTTTCTTTTTTCAGGAAAGAGGATGTCAAATTAGTTTGAAAATTCTATTTAGGTTTATTAGCCAATATTTAGTCTACCATTGTGTAGAATACAAGTGTGGCTGTGTGACCTAGTCAGTTTAATGAGTTATGAGGAGGTTGTCTTCTAGAATGAACTTCTCCTATGGGCCGGAGCCATGGCACAGCAGTAGGGCATTTACCTTGCACTGTCTCCCGGTGTCCCATATAGTCCACCAAGCCAGAAGCTATTTCTGAGCACATAGCCAAGAGTAACTCCTGAGCAATGCAATGTGTGGCCACCCTCCCAAAAAAAGGTGTTCTAGTTTCTGAGTTCATGGATCATAGGTCTTTTGATACAAATTTAATATATGTCACAACTCTGGAGGAAAACGTCAGGATCTGTTTCTTCTATTTCTTTTAGTGGCTAAATCTATATACTATCCCAGAATAGAAGCCTCTTCTGTTTTTTCCTATATCAATTTTATTTATTTTATTATTAATAATAATATATTGAGGTAATGTTTATATTGATTGACTTTCTCAATTTTTCCTGTGTTTATGATGTGACCAAAATAATGTATTTAAAATATGTTCATGATAGGTTAGTTGCATAGATTGTTCCAACACCACACCTACTACATGAGTTTTCTCTCACCAAGTGCCCAATATTTTCCTTCCATAGTCTAGAAATCTCAGTTCCTTTAAAGATTGTGGTTTCTTAATTATATTTCTCTCTATATATATATGTATATATATACATACACACCTAATATGAGAGGGACCATTCTGTATCTATTGCTCTCCTCCTGCTTAAGTTCAAACAGCATGATACGCTAATTATATTATACAAATTCCAGGAATTTATCTATTATTATGAACAAATAATATAACCATTTCTTTAATGACTCATCTGTTCTTGGACATGTGGATTGTTTCAAATCATTGCTACTGTGAACAATGAAGCAATTAATAGAAGCACCCATGTCTTTTTTAAATAATGTGGCATCTTCTTTAAAAACTAGACACAGGAAAATTTGTTCTTTATTCATCTTCTGAATATTAACTGTACCTACATCTCTACGTAATTTTACTTTATTGTAGCTATTCTCCAAGAAATATAATAAAAAATACATTGTTGGAAAGACAGGGGGAATTACCTAATAGTTAGGCTATTATGATCAACTCCAATGTAAGCTTTAACTTTTATCTTCCTATTGTATAAAATAAATGCAAACATCTATATATTATAGCAATTTTGAGTCAAGACTTCTAGAATTTTGCTAACTACAAAAAACATTTTTCACATAATTTTTAGTAACATATGAAACATTATTTTAGTATCAGAAAATAATGTTAATGTATGGGAATGTTGTATTGTGTTCTTTTATAATTGAAAATGTGACTGAACTTGGAGTTTTGAAAAAAATTTACACCAAATATTTACACCGATATTTCTCAATTATATAAATTATATAAACAAACCAATTTTTCTAACTTTCAAATAATTTAATTTTGGAATTTACTTTAAGAGAAACCTTCTTGCTAAGTATTGCAAATGCTTTATCTAGCCCTTAAATTAAAAATACTTGTATGGATAGTTTTCTTTTTTATTAGTTTTCAATAATATTTAATTTTAAATTTAAGCTTTGGCCAGTCGGCTCATATTGTTTGATGTCAGAAAAGTGTATTTTAATATGTAATTAATGAGTTAATGTGCTCCCAAACCTCTCTAAGAATAAAGAGCCAGGAATTAGTCCTAAGTCTTGCCAGACATGCCCAACATGTATGTAGATCCATATATATTTAATTCATACTTATGATCAATTCCATTTGCTCTCTTACTATGGGATTTAAATTATGCGAACATGTAGTTTTGCTCTTTAATATTGACTATATTTTTCCTCAGACTAAATTTTTTTCTTATGGATATACTTAAAAAAATCTATTGAAAACGATTATAGAGGGGTTTAGAAAAATGGAGAGAATCAGTGATTCAACAAAAATACATCATAAATGAACAAATTAGGGAGCTGAAAAATGATACTACAGCAGTCAGGGTATTTTAGCTTCCCTTGTGCGTTGCTAATTCCCAGTTCAATCCTCTGCACTCCATATGGTGACTAAGCATAAACAGGAGTGAAACCTGAGAGCAGAAACAGGATTAAGTAAATCCTAAGGATTGCTGAATCTGGTTCAAAAAAAATTACAAATAACTACTCAATAAATAATGTAAAGTATGGACACAAAGAAATACAGTTTTTGCCAAATTTGTTTCCTTGATATTTAGATCTTAACTGGCTGCTGTTTGACATACTCACCATGGAGACAGCCTTGACTGCCAGCAGTCTACCTCGCTTCCCTTTTCTCAATTCTGCATGGAAATATGTCTTCAGCTCAGCCACTAGTATCCTTGTTAAGCTTTTCCCTAGGTTCAAAGCACCTTTTGTTGTAAGCTGTGCTCAGCATTTGACACAGGCAAAGAGCTCAAGCTGACCACTTCTACTGATTCTGTGTCCTTTTTAATTTTTTAGAAGGTCAAACCCAGCAGTGTTTAGCTGGCTCTGTGCTTGGGGGTGTTGGGTCACTCCTGGATGTCACTGGGCATGGTTTCTCAATCTGAGTAATCTCTCTGGCCCATAGTTTAGTCATTTTCAATCTCTAACATTGAGATCCAGTTTTATCTTTTTCAAATTTCAAAAAGGGGCTCATCAATAATTGTATTTGAAGTTTATCTCTAATGTAATTTAGTTATAATTTCTCAGGCAATTTAAATTTTATTTATCATATTGCTTTACAGCAAACATCTATCATTAGGATATTTTAAGTTTTGGTACCATTAGAGTGTATCTCAATTAGGAGGACATCTCATAGTTTGGTAATTCTTTTAGCTTATTAGTCACAATATATAGATGTAGTTAGAGTAAATATTAAATTACAAAATAAGTTGAGGCAAAATAAAAAGGCTTTACCATAAAAATAGGAAGAATAAACTGTAGACAAACAATATTTTTTAAATCAAACATTAACCAAGTAAAAGTAAAAACATAAAAGTTTCTTGGGGGTTAACCCTTACGTTATACCAAAAAAAAAAAAAAAAGTAAAGAGAGATCACAAACCACAACTGAATAAACACTGAAATTTTATTTATATGCCTTAAAATGGTTTTCTCTTTAAATGATTATAATAACTAAACCTTGCAATAAAACACATTTTAATTAACGCTTTTCTTGTCATGAGGAAAATATATATTTTAACCAAAACAATTAGTAAGACACAATGTTTAGGTGACATTGTCAAAACCAATTTTATACTTAATCTATTTCCATATTCTGCTGCTGATATTGATAATAATAATAGAGGGCAAAATAAAGTCTATTTTTGACAGCTTTCTAATTGCTATTAAATTCAGTGAATTCTAATAACTCAAATATACATGTGAAGCCATAGCACAAAAGTCATGCTATGGCACAGATCACAAGAATCAATTCTGGTAATAATAAAAACAACAACAAAAAAAACAGTAGTTGTCGCATGTATCTGCCAAGTGTAATTCTGAATTTCTTTACTATTTGGCAATATAAAAAATAACTACCCTGGATAACAACGGGAAAAACTCCAGATTTTCTCTTGGGCACAAATAGTGACTTTTGTTAGCAAACTGTGATAATACCAATGTTCTGAAAGACTTGAACATGAACTCTTAAGAGTCTTAAAGTGCTTAGATTTATTGGAGGGGAGGCCTTAACAGCTAAACACAATTGTTACTAGAATAGAAAGGGAACTAGTGACATTGTCACTAATCCTCCTACAAGGAGCCATTGAAAGTAGCTTAAAGGTATTTTCCACAATTATAAATAAAATGGCTGAATTCAGGGTGGTCCGATTTCTATTCATTACTAATTCAAATGCCTAACTCTGCCCCCTCTGATGCATGCAGTTCCAGTATCTTGAAGCAGCAGGTGATAATGGGAATGCCAACCTGACTACAGAAAGAAGAACAATAATTAAGCCTGATGGGGTGCCTGGTTATGCTTTCCCAAAAAAACAGCCCACTCAACTCCTGCAGGTACCTCTTTCCCTTATACTTCCTGCCATCTTGCTAGTTCCTTGTCAGGAAACTTTTGGGTAAGGTTCTAAGAAGAGATCATCAAGAAAGTATAAAATAACTGATAAAGACAAACAAACAAACAAACAAACAAGGAAGACAATTAGCTACAGCTACACTCTTGGTGTCAGGATTCAAATCTGTTTTTTAGTTGTCAAATGGCAGCTTCCATTTCACAAGTGAGCAACAGATAACAGAGATAGACAATAGCATAATAATTGCATTGGAAGCAATAATTTTATTATTCTAAGCTCAAAACGTTTGTGTTAGGAATGGTAAAATCTAGGCAGTAAAACAATGACTAGAGTTAATGGTATTATAAAGAAATATAGGGATTGTCAGATATAGAGAAACTGAAAATGTTTATTCAATATCCAAATTAATATAAATGACAAGTATTTTATTATTCATGTAAAATTTAATTGCATCTGATCACTAACTAGATCAGTATTCTTCTATTTGTTTATATTTGTAAGTTGGTACCTATTCTACATAATTTTACATGGATTTACTGTCATAACCAAACTGATAAATAAAAGGTATTAAAATTCTTTACATATATAGACCTATACACATCAATAGACCAAGGGTGAAGACCACTACTCTAGAATATTTACTCTTTTCTGTATGCTTGTCCTCCACGTTTTCTTCTGAGCTTCTCTCAATTTATTCCATTGTCACCTGATAGCAAGAATACATTCTTTACTTATTTGATCTATTTTTCTCAATATCTTTTACTTTTATAACACATCTACTACCTACTTCATTATTTAGAATAATATGCACGAAATGGACATATAACTGTAAGGCAGAGTCTCTCTTTGCATAAATCAATTTAAGTAGAATAACAATGATAAGCCAATACAAAATGGCTATAGAAACTGTGGTACATATACACAATGAACTATTATGCTTGCGTCAGGAGAGATGAAGTTATGGAATTTTCCAATACATGGATGTACATGGAATCTATTGGGCTGAGTGAAATAAGTCAGAGGGAGAGACACAGAATAGTCTCACTCACATATGGGTTTTAAGAAATAAAAGATATTATTAAAATAATACCCAGAGTTGAGGGCTAGAAAGACCAGCTCACAATATGAAGCTCACCACAAAGAGCGGTGAGTGCAATTAGATAAATAATACACTGAAAACTATCATAACAATGTAAATGAGTGAGGGAAGTAGAAAGCCTGTTTCTAATACAAGTGAGTGGCAAGGTGAAATGGGGACATTGGTGATGGGAATGTTGCACTGGTGAAGAAGGGTGTTCTTTTTATGAATGAAACCGAACTACAATCATGTTTGTAATTACAGTATTTAAGTAAAGATATTATTTAAAAATAAAATGATATTATTTTATTTAATGGCATATATGTTATGGTTATCCACATATAACAGATGAGGGAATTAAGCTATGAACATAACATAACTTGCTATGAAAAAACAATTTGTAGGGCCAAACTTCAAACATAGGAATTTGAATAGGAAATAGAGTTTTGGGTAGTGCTCAGGTCTTAATCTGTCTTTATTTTCAAGCATTAGACCTAGCAATACTTGGGAGACATTGTCTGGTACTGCATTATCATACAAGTGTCTTATATATTCTAATATCAGGCTCTTGAATACATGTTTTCACCACTATACAATTTGCCTGAAGAGGAATTATTTCATGCCACAGAAGAACATAATAGAATAATTTAAAAATGAGTGGAATTGAGGCTGGAGCAGTGGCACAGCTATAGGGCGTTTGCCTTGCATGTGGCTGGCCTAGGATGGACCGTGGTTCGACCCCCCAAAGGAGTCACATATGGTCCTCTAAGTTAGGAGTGATTTCTGAGTACATAGCCAGGAGTAACCCCCGAGCATCACCGGATGTGGTCCAAAAACAAAATAAAAAAATTGAGTAAAATGAGCAGTAAAAAATTATATGTAATACGTTATCAAAACTGAAAATTGAAATATTTAGAAAAATATTTAGAAAAATCTTCATAATACCCCCTTACTCTTGAAACATAATTAACAAGTTCAATCTTGTGGATCAAGACAGACTGATGAGACATTAGAGAATGATAGAAAGAAGAGAAATTAATATTATTATATATAAAATATGTTTTATATATACATATATACTTGCTTTAAATGCTGTGAATTACCTGTAGGAATTATAACTATTTTAGATCATCAAATAATCTTTTATGTTTTAATATATTTTTGCTATAATTTCTTTTCTGGGTCAACAAAAATTCTCTTAAGTCAAATTCAAAATCACCTTAAAAACTCTATGTAGACATATCTATTTCTTTATAATATAATATGTCAGGAATTTTATTATCATGAAACCCTGAGTTTCATTATGTTTGTGTCTTTCCAAATTGTTTCCAATAAAGTAGATGTTGTATTTCAACATTTGGTTGGAGTATAGTTTACCTCAATTAGTCTTAAAATCCTAAAGAACTCTTGACATTGGTGATCAGAACCAACTTATATTATGAAAATCATTATTTTGTAGCATCTGGTAATTTGGAATAAAATAGAAGGAAACAACATGAAATAGAGAGTGGAGATAGAAGTAGCATAAAAAAAGAGGTACTAGACTAATGCTGTCATTATCAGCCAAGTATATGATTCACAGATATAGAAAATTTGAAAAGTAGTAGTCTACCACCTAGTTAACAATTGAAGTTATTTCTTTGCACAAATTATTTTATATTTTTATAATTTTTCATAGAGTTTATAACATTTTAAATTTTATAAATTTCAACTGCACATATAATAGTAAGTTTTTGTTTACAAGAGCTTCTTGGCATATTTAAATTGACAAGACATGAATGAAAAGGAACCAAATGACTATTAACTAAGAGTTGATCCCTGAATGTACAGACTATGCATTGTGAATGGTTTATGAAACAAATGCACATGGGAATATTATGCAGCTGGTAAGAATAAGGAAATCAAACAATGGAACTGGAGAATATTATGTTAAGTAATGTATGTGATAAAGAAGAAAATTCTGGGTGATCTCACTTATATGTGATTAAAAGAACAACATGAGAAGAATACCAGGTGTCAAAGGTAGGCAAACCTATGGCCACTAATTTACAGAAATGAATTGCAATGGAAAGGAGAAAAATAGAGGAATAAGAAAAGTAAGAGGAGGTGAGAGGTCTAGTGTTAGGAGCATTGGATACATCAGCAATGTAGAAGAGTGGTATATGTTTATCTCTATATATTAAAGCCAGTAAAACTACAAGAATAGGACAAAACTACAATAATCATACAAAATTCTCTTTGATAATTAACTTTTGGGGGAACTAAAATATTCAGACTTCAGTAGAAGGAAGTTAACAATGGTCGTAGGATTAGTATTGGTTGGAACATATTTTTTTTTTGCTAAAAACACAGTTATGGGCATCTTTACAAATTACAGTGCCTCCATTTAAAATATATTAAAATGCTTATTAAATGATATGGAGAATAGTGTTCCTTTCTTAATAAAACATTTCTATTTATTAAAGCAAGACACTCATGTTAACTTAATATTAGCATAGAGATATACATGTGTTACAAATTTGAAAAGAGCAAGGTTCATTTTGTAGCATAGTGTAGTTAGATATGAAGAATTGCTATGACACCGCAGAACACTTTTCAGGTTTGTTGTTGTTATTGAACATATATGCTATTGTTAAAGTTTTATGTTAAGCTTTATTATGTTTCACAATTATTTACAACCAGTATGCTTAGCTGTCTATCTAACAATCATATCTATAACCATAATATACCTCTGACTAGTAAAGTTTAAATCTTAAATTAAGATTCTATTTTATTTTTTGGTTTTTGAGACACACTCAGCAACAGTCAGGGGTTACTCCTGCCTCTGTGCTCAGAAATCACTCTTGGCAGGCACAGGGGAAAATATAGATGCTGGGATTCAAACCACTGTCCTGCACGCAAGGCAAATGTCCTACTGCTGTGTTATCTCTCTTGCTTCAAGATTTAATTTTGTATCAAGGCATATCCTAACGTCATACAAGATCCATTTAGATACCCATGAGTCATTTTATCTATTTGCCATATTCTATTAGCTTATCAGAATTATTTTTTGAGGGCCTGAGAGACAGCATGAAGGTAGGGCTTTGCAAGCAGAAGTACTGTGGTTCGAATCCTGGCACCCTATATGGTCCCCCGAGCATGCCAGCCACGATTTTTGAGCGTAGAGCCAGGAGTAAGCCCTGAGCGCTTCCGGGTGTTTCCCAAAACAAAATAAAACAAAAAAGAATTATTATTTTGAGGACAAATCAATAGCACAGTGGTAGGGCATTTGCCTTGCATGCGGCTGACCCAAGAAGGACCTAGGTTCGATACTTGGCCTCCCATATGGTCCCCTGAACCAGGAGCAATTTCTGAGCACAAATCCAGGAGTAACCCTTGAGCATCACTGGGTGTGGCCCAAAAAACAACCAAAAAAGAATTATTTTTTGGCTCATTATATTCATTCATCAAAATTCTCTATATGCTAAACGTTATACTCATAATTTAAATAAAAGTTATCAAAGAAAACTACCTTCAGAATCTGGATGATAACAAAGTTTCAAAAGAACATACAAGGTTCAAGTATATTGCCTGGGTATATGTTGACTGAGCACATATCCCTCACATCGTGCTCTTGAGATATGTTCTTTCATCTTATTTTCATGTTGGGCTGAGCACCAAGACTTTCCATCTATGAAGAGGCACTGTCTCTGTCTCATTCTCTGTGTGTGTCTTTTTATCTTTTACTCTATCATTCTCTCTCTCTCTTTCCCCATTTTCCTCTGTTTTTCTTCCTTTTTTCCCAAGTACCTTCAATTAATAAATTCATTTATACTTAAATATAAAAAATAAAAATAACTAAATTCAAATCACATTAACTGTTATGAAGGAAATGATCAGGACATAACACAAAGGAAATGATCAGGATAGAACACATGAAGAAAGAAAAATTTCAAAGGGCCAGAAGATGCCCTATGTAAGGCCTTCCATTTGGACAGAGAACTGACAGGAGAAAAAGAAGCAGTTTGGTGGTTATTAAAAGAAATGATGACAGGTAGATAGATAAATATATATATATAATAGATAGATGATAGATAGGAAGGTAGATCAATGATAGATAGATAGATGATAGATGATAGATAGATGATAGATAGATGATAGATAGATAGATAGATAGATAGATATAGATAGATAGATGATAGATAGATAGATAGATGATAGATAGATGATAGATAGATAGATGATAGATAGATAGATAGATAGATAGATAGATAGATAGATAGATAGATAGATAGATAGATAGATAGATAGATAGATAGAATGATGACAGGTAGATTGATGATAGATATATAGATGATAGATAGATAGATGATGATAGATAGATAGATAGATAGATAGATAGATAGATAGATAGATAGATAGATAGATAGATGATAGATAGATAGATAGATAGATAGATAAAAAGTAAAATATAACTGAGTTCAGGGGACAAACTTGTTGTTATTAAAAGATTGTAAGGTAAAATATAGGCGACCCATACCTATTTAAAATTGTAATAAATTTGTATCTTTATGCATGATTAAGCATTTTTTCAGGGTTCTATACAAAGAATGACATAGTTAGATTACATATTAAAAGATTTCTCTGACATCTCTGTGGAGTATATATTGTAAAGGGACATAAGCATATAAAGGAAGATCAAGAAGGAAAACTATCAAAATTTAAGATTGTTGACTAGATTGACAGTGGAAGAAATTAATTTAAATAAAAAATTTATTTAGCTAACCAAAAATAAATTTACTTACATATTGAGAATGAAAAAACATGCGCATAAAGTTTGAATTAACAGTTTCCCCTAAATGATAATACAATAAAGCATAATCTATGCGAGAAATAATGTTATTTTTCATTTTTGTATGATTTTGATGGAGCAAATTGAGATCTCAAATTTCATTTGGATATGTGAAATGTGATATGTCAGTCACACATTTAATTAATATACAAGAAGACAGCTGTGTAATTTAGGAGGAAGTTAGAAATATAAACTTGAAAGGCACATATGTATTACTTAAATCCTTTAAATGGAAATTCACAAGATGAATGAAAGTCAAATTTTAGAATTTAATTTAACTCAGAAATCCATCAACATTTAGAAGTCAGATTTAGAAGAAGAATCTTTAAAGGTGGATGATAAAGATGTTCCAAAGGTGGTTTTTATAAAACAATAAAAATAAGTTTGTGGAGATAAAATAGTGTTTGAGTGATTGTGTGATACACAGAGGTCCTGGCTTCAAATATCATCACTGCATGAACACCTGTAACTATAAGATAGACCTGATGGAACTCAGAATACAAGAGCCACCCACTAAGTGGGAGAAACTCTTCACCCAATACCCATCAGATAAGGGGCTAATCTCCAAAATATACAAGGCACTGACAGAACTTTACAAAAAAAAAAAAAAAATCGAATCCCACCAAATAATGGGGAGAAGAACTCAACAGAAAATTTGTCAAAGAAGAAATACAAATGACCAAAAGACACATGAAAAAATACTCCACATCACTAATCAGGAAGATGCAAATCAAAACAACTATGTGGTACCATCTCACACCACAGAGATTGGCGCACATTACAAAGAATAGCAGTGCTGGCAGGGACGTGGAGAAAGAAAACGCTTATTCACTGCTTGGTGGGAATGCTGTCTAGCCCAAACTTTATGGAAAGGGAGATGGAGATTCCTCCAAAAACTGAAAATTGAGCTCCCATTTGATCCAGCCATTCTACTCCTAGAGATGTACCCTAGGAACACAAAAATACAACACAAAAATCCCTTCCTCACACCTATATTTATTGCAGTGCTATTTACAATAGCCAGAATCTAGAAATAACCAAGATGCCCTTCAACAGATTAATGGCTAAATAAATTGGGGTACATATACACAATGGAATATTATGCAGCCATCAGAAGAGTTGAAGACATGAAATGTTCCTATACATGCATGTACATGAATTTCCAGCCATCTATGTCTTAACATGTTCTCCAGTGACTGGATGTATGCTTAAGTTTGCAGAAACACTTTCGAGTAATTGAGGAACTTAGAAGACAACTGCAACATTTTTTGTAGCAGACAAGAAAAAGCAAACCTTCAAAAATAGACAGAAAAGGTGAAATGAAACTTGGTTTTTATACCTTTACATCATTTAAAGTGGGAATCTGACAGTTAAGTAAATCCCTTAGTGCACACATTATTAGCCTGTAGCCTATAAATCTTATATTGTTTTCCTCAGTTAAATTACATGCATATAAGTAGAATTAAGAGGAAGGAAGATTCAATCAGTAAAAGAAAAGGGCTGAAAAGTGTCTGTGTTTATCCAATTGGCTCAGTTTTATTTGAGCAAGAGCTGAAAAGTTATTTGCCCATGTTTTTATAAAGTCAAAATTAAATTTGTTTGCCCATTTGTATTTTGTTTGATCTTTTGTGTATATATTGTTTGCCTTTCATAAAATTTTGAATTAGTTATATATTATTCCCATTTTTGACATATTTGCTATTGAAAATAAATTCATATTTTGTTTTAAAATTTTTTCGTTTATATTTTTTGTTTTGTTTTGTTTTTGGGGGGTGCCAAACCCGGTGACACTCAGGGGTTACTCCTGGCTATGCACTCAGAAATCACTCCTGGCTTGGGGGGCCATATGGGACACCGGGGATCAAACAGCGATCCATCCCAGGCTAGTGCTGGCAAGGCAGAAACCCTATACACAGATAATTCTAATATGCCCTGCAGTCTAAAAATGCTCTAAGATTATTTATTTCAGATAACCTCCTTCAAAAACTGCTTAAAAAAAGCATATATTTAAAGAGTCCTCTTCTGGGGCAAGACATTTCATTTGATAAAATTGAAATATACTATCTTCAAATTTGAAGTGCACAAAGAAATAAAGAAGCAGAAGCATTGGACAGAATGTTATTAGCATCCAGTGTATTTTCCTGTCCAAAAAAAAAGCCTTATTGTTCTATGAGTTTTTGTCTTTTGATATTTCATGTGGGATAATTTTTTTTTTCCACTGACTTCAGGTTAATTTGTTTCCACTGACTTCAGATTTTTTTTTGAAGAAGAAGAGGGTCATACCCACAGGATTCAGGGGTCACTCCTAGCTCTGCATTCAGAAATCGCTCTTGGCAGGGCCAGGGACCATATGGGATGCTGGGAATCAAACTCAGGTCTGTCCTTGTTGGCCATGTGCAAGATAAACACCTACCGCTGTGCTATCACTCCAGCCAGGTTACTATAGATTTCATAGGACGTTTCATAGGACATATCATAGGATGAGTGAGGAAAATTTAAAAGCTGGCTTTAGTATCTTATCCTTTGAAAAATAATGCAAATCATTGGGTACATGTTCTGCTCAACAGCACATAAGGCATTGGGCAAAATGTCAACAGTTCCCTTAACAATTTATTGAGGTATAAGGAGTCCATAAAAATTCGAAGTATACAAAGGAACATTCTGCAGAGTTTGGACTACTTCTCCCAAAACCTCTTTTCATGTATTTATTACAGAATAAATCAAATTACTAAAAATTAAGTCAATTGTATCATACTTAGAAAAAATAATAACTTGTGAATAACTATGTTTTAAAACATTCAATGCTTCTTCATATAAAATGCAAAAATTAAAACTACTTTTTATGGGGAGAGAATAAAGTGCTGGTAACTGAATGAATTTCCATCCATTCTCCCTAGATGTGAATTGAGAGTAATACTCCTTTTACCATTATTTACTAGGGCACAAATTGGTAGAATATAAAAACCTAATTATAAGTCAATGAAAAAGCAAAGGAAGGAACCATATTTCAAAACAAACTCTAGCCACAATATGAGGCTACTGTCATATGGATTAATGGCAACCTGAGAGGAAAATATATTTACATCAAATTCTGGACTTACTCTTGTGACCGAAAACAGTCTAATCATGTTTATTGAGATATAATTATCAATGTATATATCAGATTTCTGCAGGTTTTATTGAAAGTTGAGAGATAAAAACTTTATTCTAGATTATCTCTCAAGGGACTATTTTTTCTCATATTTTTCTAGTAAAATTTTTGAAAAACATGGATAGGATTGTTCTTAAAAATATAAACATGCATTTACTTTCAAATATAAAATTTGAATTGGGACCTGGGAAAATGGCTTATAACATATGTCTTGTAATCTTTGAGTCATAATTCAGTCCCTGATACTGCTATGAACACATTCTTCCTATTCTGGGAGTTTTACTGTTTGTGCCAGGCAACTGTGCTTTCCATAATTTCTCATGTCACAAGAACTTTCTGATCATACCAAATGTATATCTGAGCAATAAAGAGGTGTTACCATCAGTGGGTAACACTAAGCAATGTGTGAGGAACAGGGAAAGGCATTGTAAACCCAATTGAACATGTGTGTGAACAAGTAGAGGTCCCCAGAGTTCATACAGAAAAACTGTATCAGAGAACCAAATTAGAATGTGATGTCTACACTAGGGATGTAGTTTAGACAAGTATATAATGGCCTGAGGCATGTACTATTGGCTATGGCATACTTATGCTTCTCTGTCTGTCCCAGAGTTGTCTTCTAGCATCAAAAACAAATAGCCCTGCTAATATTTAGCATCCTTTTCTACTTGCTAACACTTTGAAAAAGACAGTAGGATAAGAAGATAAGCTTTGGCAAAATGGAGCAATTAGGTTGTAGAGGGGAGAGTGTCTCTCAAATAGACCAAAAAGAAAGCTATAAAATTCAACCAATAATAAGAACATAGAAATGTGTGTCTTTAAGAAGCAAGTTCAGCTACAGAAAGAGAAAAAAATAAAAAGATAACTCAGAACATTCTAATGACAATGAAAGGGGTAATTAACTTACATATGGGGGTTAGCAGTTTACAAGTATTTCAATACATATTATTTTATTTGAGTCATACAGCAATTTTGTGATAGGATTTATTATTTTCTTAATTACATAGTTGCAATATTTAGAATGAAAAGATTATATAACTTGTTTAATTTTCAACAACACGTTAAAAAATAAACAGTACTAGACTACATTACATGGAATAAATCCAAACAAACAAAGTCAAGTTTTAGCCATAATTTTCAAACACTTTAACACAAGTTATTGTTATTCTCTTTGTATGTAAATTAATTTACAACTTTATATGTGTGTTTGTTTTCTTAGGGCTTGAAAAAAATAAACAAAATCTCTTATTAAATTAATCATTTTAGCTATGCATTTACCTTTCTTTTCTTAAAAGAGATATTACAAAAAATTAGAATACATTCTCTTTACTTCACTTTTTCACTTATCTCATTCACCATTCTAAAAAATTACTGTTAACATTCCTAATGAAAAATAATAGACATGTATTGGATATCGTACTTTTGGATTATGTCATTTGAAAATATCATGTTCTATATGTTGCAGAATATTATTCATTCCATTGAAACTTCATTTATGTTTACCTTTTCTTGAATTATTTTACTGATATATAATCCTCAGAAAAGTTTTATTAAAAACAGGCAATAAATGCCTGACATTATCTGGTATTCTCTCTCCATCATTCTCTTTGTATTCAATCTACTTCTACTGTGTCATAGCTTCTGTAAATGTAATAGGATTAGCATTCACAATACAAAAGAATATCTACTAATTATAGCTCTAATATCTTTCTTTAGTATGGGAGAATTGTATGCCTCTGAATCTAATTTATAATTTTATTTGATTCTGTGGAGCAAATGGTTCAATAGTTCCTGTAAAATTACTAAACTTCTCTCTAAACCTTCACTTTTTCTGCATTATTTTCAGGGATCTGGTGAAGCACACTGACTTAATTTTCCTACTCAAAAGTACCAGTCCTTCTTTCTTCATCCTCATTAGCATTTAATTTATTCTTACCCAAAATAGTATCTTGGTCTCTAAAATTCTTACTGCTCTTTCATACCTCAAATTGGTTTTAAGTACAGGAGACTTACAAGGTGATATGGAACGGAAAAATGAATCATGTTCTTTAAATGCTGTCTTATACTCATTTAGCTGAGCCCCCAAACATAAAACATGTTCTTAAAAGACTGGCTTATATTCAGTAGAGTTGATCCCCCCCAAAAAATCTTGTCAATGGTCTAGGTTGTCATTTTGGTGGATAAGGTATTTTTATATCTGTTTGGGAATTGTCTACACAAGTTTGTCCCCAAAGCTTTTGATGTTTAGCCCAGAAAAATATCCCTGGCATTAGTTATCTAGTGATTGGCAAGGCAACTCCACTAAATCCTACAGATCTGTAACCAACAGAAGAATAAGAACTTTATTGCCAAATCACTGGGATTAATTAGGAGAAGGCTTTTGAAACACCCATTTTTTGTGAGAAAAAATCGTGTTGTGACTGTCAGGAGCCTATGGATACATAAACTATGTGTAGACATGAACCAAATCTATGATCAATCATGTCTATCAGATGAAAAGAAAATAAAAAGAAACATTACATTCTATAGCATGAAAACTACAATAACTACTAAGTAAGGGTACTTAATAGATATTCACAAAAGAAAATATTTGTTGGGGAAAATTGATACAATCCTTATCAAATAAAACCCCACAAAATATTACCTCAGAAATTAAAACTAAGCCAACAGTATAACCTAGGCAAAGTTACATGTACTCTTGGCAAATATCTCTTATTCTATAACTCTTACATTTTTGAAAGCTAATACTACTAATATTTATGGTTTTTATGTACAGTTACCATAACTTACCAAGTTTGCCCTTATTTTACTGCTAACTCACCTCTTCATTCATCCTTCTTTACTTGACCCCTGTCCACTCCACCTACTTGGCAACCTGAGTTTTGTAATACAAGGAAAAGGGTTTAAAGCATTCAGTGCTGTATTTTTTTCTCTTGCCTTTTTTCCTCTCTATATCAAACACGATGAGATTACCTAGTATTTGTCCTTCGTCCTCTGCCTTTCTGGTATCTCTCTAAAAGCTAACATAATTACTAACATAAAAATATAGCAGTCTAGCAATGTTTATTGCAACATTATTTACAATAGCTAAAACATGAAAACAACCTACAAGTTAAAAGCTGCATAAATGAATAAAAATGCAGTATGGTTACATATAAAATCTTATCAATTTTCTTCAAGATAAAAACTTATTCTATAATTTAGGATTACTTGGATCAACCTTCAGGACTTATACTATAAAATATTAAAAATAATAATGGTAAGTACTATATTGCAAAGTTTTTATTTGGATGACTTATGACTAAACTAGGTATAGGACAATAAGAAATTTAACTTTTCCAATTAAAGAAAAATTTCTCAACCTGTGCTTGCTAACACAGGTAGGGATATGAAATATAAGAATAAAATCTACCATTTTTAATTAAAAATTTTAATTCTTTTAGATATTAGGAATTTGTAATAATAATTTATTACAATCATGGGCAACCTTTCTTGGAATTTTAAATTTCAATATTTTGGGACATATATTTTAAAAGTATTATTTAGCAAGTCTTAAAATTAAAAAAATATAAGAATAAAATTGTTAAACATTTAGGATGATACATAATGGAAAATTTCATATTGATACTTATTACCTTCATTTAGTATTTTAAGATTTAAATATTGAAAGAGTTAAGTCAGAAGAATATGGTAAAAGTGACAAAGGAAATCCAAACTGAACCATTACAATGAGGAGGGACCAAAGCCAGAGATGACCCAAAAGAGATAATTTAGCCAACGTACATTTTTGAAATATCATCTAGGTCAGAATCAGAAAATGCTGAGTTAATCAATGTGAATCAGAACAAAGAGTGTTGAATAGGAGAGAAATACATATTCTAAAAAAGAAGACCAGATTCCAATTTCAGACCAGATGTCATATCAAAATCAAGATATTTCACATAGGAGGCAGAGAGATAGCATGGAAGTAAGGTGTTTTCCTTACTACATATGTAGTCTGGCAATCTTCTAGTTAATTTTGAGAGCCTGCCAAAACTGTTTTTATTGAGTACAGAAAACTTCCTTAAGTGAGGGAATAATAACAGAGTAAGGGCACATAGTCAGGCTATCCTGAGCCTGTCCAGTCCAGGTGTATTTATAAGACAATCTTTGTTTTGGGTGAAGCCAACCTGGGATGATCTTTGTTTGGGGTAAATCAAGATATAATCTAACATTCCCTAGTCCTCGAGCCTTTTGGGAATGCTTCTTGAAACCCTTTAATATTCTTTTTTTTTGGGGGGGTCACACATGGCAGTGCTCTGGGGTTACTACTGGCTCTACGCTCAGAAATTGCTCCTGGCAGGCTCGGGGAACCATATGGGATGCCGGGATTTGAACTATTGTCCTTCTGCATGCAGAGCAAATGCCTTACCTCCATGCTTTCTCTTCGGACCCAAAATCCTTTTATATTCTAAGGATGGAGTCTAGATTTCTAGATGAGAAAGCTGAAGGTAGCTTAAATAACATTTTCAGAGTCACATGAAAAAAAAATAAGTGGAGTTCAGAGTGCATCCAACATTGTCAAATATTAGCTCATCTGTAAAACCTGTCTTTATTTCTACTAAGCCATGGAACATGCATCATACCAATGGAAAAAAGTTATACATTAGGCACATTGATGCTTTCTGAATGAACAAGTTTAGCATCATTTTTGCAAGTTTCTACAACGCCTTCCCAAACAGTATAAAAATATGAAATTTGGAAGTGTTCCTACCAAAATAACACAGAATTTAAAAAAAATGACATGATATGTAGCACAACTTATATATAGCAAATAAAATGATCCTAAGTGATGGTATATGGTTGATAATAAGTTATTTGGAAATACATGTACATTTTCCATAAAAGTATTGTTTTTCTTGAAAAGTGGTGCACTATCTTAAGCCATTACTAAGCCATGAAATGGCAGCAGGAAACACTATTAAACTAATATTGTAATAATTTCAGTTCAGTGTGTGGCATTAATAATAACTCTCTGTAGGAACACTGGGTTAGATGGCTTTAAATAAATGATGTAATAGATGATTATAATCCCCAGAGTGGTAGCACAGTGGTAGGGCATTTTCCTTGCACCCAGCAGACCCAGGAATGATGCAGGTTTGATCCCTGGCATCCCATATGGTCCCCTGAGCCAGGAGCAATTTCTGAAGGCTGAGCAGGAGTAACCCCTGAGCACTGCTGAGTATCTCAAAAAACAACAACAACAACAAAACAAAACAAAACGACAAGAACAAAAACAACCAATTCTACCACATATCAATGGAAATAGTTCCCATGGCATGACTTAATCTGAAGTCCCGAACAAGAGTGTGGTCTCAGCATGCTGGAAGTTGCCACAGCAGGCTTTACATCAGATGCCTTCAGTTTCTGTGAGGATATCATAGGACCTAGACTGCACCAGAAGCTTCTAACTGTGAGAAAAATATGGTATTCAAGCAGCAAAAAATAATACTAATTCTTATGTCTCAGAAATGTGGCACATTTCTACTCAACTGTCACCAATATGCTAAATTAACATTAAAATATGCACTACCCTCAATAACAATTACAAACAAATATACCATTTGTAGTTAATCAGGCAGTTATCTCTACCTAAAATACATTAATCCATTCAATTTCATACTAACAATGCTTGACATATTGTTTTCCTCATTTACTAAGTGTGAAAGTGGAACAGAGGGAAGTCAAGTAACTTTCTTAAAGTTAGAGTCCAAAATACTAGGGAAGAGGTTTTGAACATAAGTTGTCTAAAGTTTCTGTAACCCAATTAATTATCTGAGACACTATTTAATTACATTTAATCATCATAATTACCTCAGAGGACATTTGTGGCATGATTGAAGGGTGAGTGCACCAAGTGTCTGTATTCACAAATTTACAGATCCTCCCCCAACTGAATATAGAGTTTACTTGTGTAAAAATTAGAAATAGGTAACATCTTGTGGTTGGAGCCCTCATAAATTTAATTAGCACCCTTTAAAGTTCCCAGAGGGCTTTGATTCACTATTCATGGTTCTAATTACAATCACATGTTAACCATTTCAGAGCCAAAGTGCTTCTTGAGAATCAAACTATGCAAGCACCATTAATTGAGACTTCCAGAATTGTGAGAATTTCTGTTGCTTGCAAGTTACCAAGTCTAATGTTACTTTGATAGAAAACATCCAAACTACAACAAAAGACATATTATGTCCATTGTGGAGAAAATCCAAAATCAGAAAATAGATATAATGATCTTTATAATATTCTCTAGGCCCACCAATAATTTTGATTATATTGTGCAGAGGCAGTGGGTTTCCCAAATTCACAGATATTCACCAAGAGTTTCACATTCTCAACCCATTCTACATGAAGTGTATAGAATATATAGGTGCTGGCTATTTTATATGGAAAATTTAATTATAAAGTTTTTATTTCAATTTACTCATGTGTACATCTTTCTGCATATGATTTCTTCATGAAAGTTGTGAATCAGTGAAAGCAAAACTAATATACCTGGAGCATTCGGAGAATGTCACTGTCCAATGTATTGCCGCATGAAAAATCTGAACCTTAACTGCTATGATAAATTGGTTATATCCAATGAGTATCATAAAAACATAGTAATTTACAATATTTAGGATCATATGTTTGTTTCTAACACTGTTTTGACTAAGGCAGTTTATTTTACAAGAAAACAGTCTAATTGGTTTGTCTTTTCAGTGTTAACTCTGTGGGAGAGGGAGAGCAAACAAAACCTGTGTATTCATTTTTGGGGGGACGGGTTGGCCACACCCACTGGCACTCAGGTTTTTTTCTGGGCTATGAGCTAATAAATTGATCCTTGCTTGGGGGACCATATGGGATGCCTGGGGATCGAACCCCGGTCCATCCTAGGGCAGCTGTGTACAAGGCAAATGCCCTACCACTGCACCACTGCTTCAACCCCAAAACCTGTGTATTCTTAGGGTACAAACATGAACCAATCTTGTGGCTTTTCAACATTTTTATTTATGAAGGTATTTTCTAACTCTAAAATTCCTTCTTCATGTCAAATTTGAATTTAAAATGTTGGTTTGTTTTCAGACAATACCTGGCAGTGCTCAGTGCATACCCCTGCATCTGAACTGGGGGATCACTCCTGGGGGGATGAGGGGAGGTCAGATATATGGCACAGATAAAGTGCCAGGGATCAAATCGTGTATGGATGTGCAAGGAAAATGCCCTACTTGCTTTACTATCATGCAGTAGCAAGTTCAATTTTTGTTGAATGTCATTCTCTTCTGTCTTTCCTCATTTTTTTTATTTTTATTATTTCTAATTATATATTGATTTAAGCACCATGATTAAAAACATGTTTGTAGTTAGGTTTCAGTTATATAAAAGAGCACTCCCCTTTACCAGTGCAACCTTCCTATCACCAATGCCCTCTCTCCCACCTCTTCCACCTCCTGTCTGTCTTCAAGACAGATTTTTCATGCGGCAATTCATTGGACAGTGACATTCTCCCAATAATCCAGGTATATTAGTTTTGCTTTCTCAGTGTCACTGATTCTATTTCTCTCTAAAAATACCATTGTCATGACAGGAGTAAGTGTAGTTATTTCTCTAACTGCACTCACAACTCTTTGTGTTAAACTTTCTAGGCCTCATCTCTATTGTCTTTTATTTTTTTTTTTTGAAATTCCACAGATTAGTAAAACTATTCAGTGTCTATCTCTAGCCTTTTGACTCCTTTCACTCAGTATAATAGTCACCATGCCCATGCAAGTATAGGACAATTTTATGACTTAATTTTTCTTAATAACTGCGTAGTATTCCATTGTGTATATGTACCACAGTTTCTTTAGCCACTCATCTGTTGTTGAGTACCTGGGATGTTTCCAGTTTCTGGCTATTGTAAATAATGCTGCAACAAAAATAGGCATGCAGAGGGCATTTTTGTATTGTGTTTTTTGATAACTAGGGTTTATCCCTAGAAATGATATTGCTGGACCATATGGGAGCTCAATTTCCAGTTTTTTGAGAAATCTCCATATTGTTTTCCAGAAAGGCTGGGCTAGATGACATTCCCAACCAGCAGTGAAGAAGAGCTCCTTTTTTTCCCACATCCATGCAAAAACTGATTGTTCTTATTCTTTGTCATGTGTGCCACTCTCTGTGAAGTGAGATGGAACCTTATTGTTGTTTTCATTTGCATCCCCTTAATGATTAGTAATGAGGACCATTTTTGGCCATCTGTATTTCTCCTCATTTCTAATTCTTATTTTTATTTCTGGATCTCTCAAATTGCATAGTTTTTTATTCAAAACTTCTCCTTGTGAGTTTTTTTGTTCTTTTTTATCATTATCTTTATTTAAACACCGTGATTACAAACATGATTATAGTTGTATGATTACAGTCATGTAAAGAACACCCCCCTTCATCAGTGCAACATTCACACCACCAATTTCCCAGTGTGAGTTTTAATTAATGTTACAGTAACTAAATTTCCTCCCATTGGTATAGTCTTACCATTTCCATAATTTTGTATAAAATATCAGTCTTGTGACCTAACTACAGTTTCACCTCATGACCATGAACTATTTTGATAGCAACAAAATTAGATTTCTTCAAGCATAACATTGATTATGTTCTTCTACTCTCAAAACTCTAAAATTAATCCTCAGTGCCTAACTTAAATTTAATAATTTAATCATATTTTCAGCTGTAGCTGTACTTATGTCATTAAATTATGCATGGCTTAATATAGTTCATCATTGGAATTTTTTATCAGACTTCATTCTATTTTCATCTTTATTTACCTTAACTATTTTTAAGTATTCTTTTTAATTACTATTTAATTTCTGAAAATATCTTAACTTGCAACTGAATACAAAAGTATGAGTAAACCCTAAACTTTACTTGTGGCTTTCATGCTACACTACATCAATATTTAGTGATATATCTAGTATTTTTTAGCCTTCATGTAAATATAATATAACAATTTTTCTAATAGGGGACTAGTATGGTTCTCAGTTATATTTTCACCATGCAGAAAAATGTCACTACAACTAAAATATTTATTCAATTATAGGCAATTATATATCAGCCAATAACAGATAGAAAGTAGAAATAATAAACAATATAATTTTCTATGATTTAAAAAATTTTAGCATAAAAGTATAGATAAAAATTACTCCAATCTGGCGCAATATTGCTGACTTCTTGTCGCCCTTATATTCTCCCACCCCAAATTTTGTTTTTACTTGTTTGTTTATTTGTTTGTTTTTGTTTCTGGGTCACACCCAGCAGCATTCAGGGATTACTCTTGGCTATATGCTCAGAAATGCCCTGCCTCCATGCTATCTCTCTGCCCACCCCCCCGATTTTGTTTTCATGTAAACGATCAGAAAAAAAGTAAGTTCTTTAGAACTAAATTTTCTCCAAATATAAATTAAGTGTGCCTTTGTTATTTAAATAATTTTTGAGTTCCAAGGCTAACAATTTCAGATTTCTATCAATACAATATTTTAAATGTTAAGGCTTTAAAAATTAAATATAGTATTTGAGATTTTAACTTCCTTATAAAATACCTATAATACTCACACCTTCACCCAGAATAACTCACTCCTTGAGGAATTAAAATCTCTTAAAAACCTGTGAAATATGGAGCCGTAGCAGTAATGCAAGCAGTAAGAGCAGTAAGGCATCTGCATTTCACTAGCTAGCCTAGTAAGGACCCTGGTTAGATACCCCAGCATCCCATATGGTCTCTCAAGCAGGAGCGATTTCTGAGCACATAGCCATGAGTAACCTCTGAGCATCACTGTGTGGCCCCAAAACAAACAGAAAAACAAACAAAAAAAACACTGTGAAATATGCTTTTTCAGATAAGAAATACTGTGATCATTATGTGTATATTCTATTTATTGTAATATTTTCTTGCATCATATTTACAATATATAAGGTTTTAAATAAGGAGTATTATTTGTATATCATATTTCTTACTGTTACAGCTTCTCCTTTTGTGTTAACCCCTTTTAAAGCTTTCCTTCCTAATATTTTAGACACTTATTTCCTATTTTCCTCACTGCCTTTTTTTCATAAGTTTCCAGCGAAATCAGGATTGGCCTCTTCACTACTATGTAATATTGGTTCATTTTCTCTTTCTACTTCTTACACATTATTTTCTCCAGTAACCCTGGTTATCCCTCTACTCACACCAATCTTATGTCATTCTTGATGTATTTGTCCTTTTCCTTTTTTCTCATGAAAAATGATAATCTCTAGATAACTGACTTAGGAATACATAAAATATTCCTGCATTAATGTACATATGAGACAGGATTTGCTATTTATTTGAGTGAATTAATGATAACACAAATGGTAAAAAAAAATCATATAATAAATATAAATACTTACATTCAGCATATTTTTGAAGTTGGGAAAACTCTGATGGGCTGAGATGGGCCCACTTTTCCTGGTTTGTCATGATGATGTCAGGGAGTTTTCTTACATACAAGGTGAAGAATTCTTTATGCAGAGGTTTGGCAGAATCTTATTGCCTTAAAATTTCCACATGACATGTTTCATGGTCAAATATTTCATGCTCTCAAAATATACAGTTGGTCAAAAACATTATGGATGAAGGTTTGTAGTTTCGGTAATGCATCAAATTGCTGAAAGTGGAAAAATAAATTTGCATAAATGCATATGAAATTTGATGCTTTCCCATGCTAAAAATTTGTATTCAAAATATTACAGTTTTATGTCATTGTAATTTGCATCATACTAAACTGTACTCATTTACATTTTGGGGGCGTCATACCCGGTGATGCTCAGAAATCACCTCAGGCTTGGGGACCATATGGGTCACCCAGAGATGGAACCATGGTCTATCCTAGGTTAGCCACATGCAAAGCAAACAACCGACCACTTGAGCCACCATTCTTCCCAGTGTAAGCAATTACTTTTTAAGGATATTTTATATTGAACCCTGAATGTCTAACTGTAAATAAATAGGATTAATTATGCAAATGCAGGCCTGAGATACAGTAAAAGGGGGAATTTACTTGCTTTACACATTGCAAACAAGTGGAATAATTACCAGTATCACACGTGGTCACCCAAGCAGTGGCAAAAATTAAAGCTAGATCAGAGTCAGGAGTAAATCCAGAGCACAGGCAGTTGTGGTTACAATACCCCAGGAGAAAACAATACAAAATTCTTGGGCCAGAGAGATATTCAATGGGCAAAGTGTTTGTCCTGCATGTGCCCAATATGGTTCAATTAGTGGCACCATATATACCTCCACCTATAACATCCAGGAGGGATCTTTGAACAATAGTGGGGAAAAAAAAGTCCTGAGCATTGCTGGATATGCTTCCCAGTAAAATAAAACTATATAAATAAAGTGAATGATGTCTTATTATATCTAATTTTATACACAAATAATTCTTCGTTAAGTTTTACAAACCTTAAATAATGCAAGATTTTGGGGTTTGTCAAATTAAAATACCCAGTGTTAGAAAAACTATGGAAATACCTAGATCCAATAACTTGGACACTAAGTTCTCTTGCTACCTGCAGTTCTCCTATTGTGCCATATTCTCAACAGTGGTTTAAATTGATCTAGATTGTTATTGTTGTAGTGATACAGCATTAAAGCAGTGATGGAGATTAGCCTTGAGATTCATATAATGTATTCTGTAACAATAAAATGCTTAAAAAATTTGTAAAATTTTATAACCCAACGAAAATTTTCATTGAACCGAAACATTTCCAAATGTCTGTTACTCTTGCATGATGTTGCCAGGCAATACTACTGTGATTCATGCTTAAAATAAACTCCCTCCATCATCCAGAATTGATACTCTTACATCTATAAAAACAAACGAAATGAAAAAACATTCTGATTTCAATTTCTGATTAAGATAGTAATCAACTATTCTTGAAACACTCATCCTGGGGTGTTTATCCTAAAAAGAAACAATTTCAAGCAAATATCTCTAAAATGTATTCAGTCTGACTATCTAAATATATTATTCACTAAAGCCATATTTGGCCTTAAGTGTAATTTTTTTAGCTTTTCCTTTTTTTCATATTAACACTAAGAGTCATCATTGCACCCTTTTGTGTTTGTATTAAACCGCTATCTTTTGGGTCACATCCTTGGGGTTTTACACACTTAAATTTACAAGGTTAGAGGTTGCTGATAACCTAAAGGGCGTTGGAGGGAGAACTATTTTTGCAATGACCAGGCAAAACTCCTTGATCTGTTCCCTCATAAGAGATGTTCTTTCATCACAAACCCACTTTTATGCAGATTAAGATATAATATATAATGTATATATGTAATGAACATAATGTCCTGTTTTGTTTTTTCCTCCTTCTCAAGAGAACCAGATGAATCAGTCACATTCTGCACATTAGACTCAGCCTCAGAAATCTTGATCTTATTGAGTGGAGTGATTCAAGAACAGGATGAAAATAGTTGGCCTTCAACAATGATGGTAATAATTGGATACCTTTCCCTGTCTGTACCTGACTTTCAAGTGATCTTCACTGTCCAAATCAAGAAATGTTCCTTTGTATAAGTTAAGTGGATCAGTTTCTATTTCTGGTATATGCAAGCTCAACTATTTTTTCGAGATTTAATGAAATTTTGCTTATTTATTAAAAAACAAAAGCACGTATGAAGCAGGAGCCAGACATAATTTCATAGTTCTAAGCACTGGCAGCATAAAAAATTAAAACACAGAAAAGATGAAAGCCATACTATTCCTAAAGATGTGTCATCTTTACTGAGAGTAGTATTTACCAATGACACTCTTCTGACAGTGCCAACCACAAAGAAGCAATACAGGTAAATAATAATGATCTTCCATTGGACAAATAAGGACATTGGACCTGGGGCATGGAAATATCATTGATAAAACAATACTCAGTCCATCCAATATATATTCTCCTTGGTTAAATTATACTAGATTAATTGAATGAAAATAGACATGCCTTAAAGACATGAGTACTAGCACTATTGGGGAGACCACTTGCCTATCATGTTTCCAATCTGGATTTGATCTCCAGCATCTCAAATGGACTCAGGAGTCTGTTAGGAATGATCTCTGAGGGAAGAGATCAGGTGTAAGTCCTGAATACTGCCAGGTGAGGTCCAAAACGACAAAAACTGGACATACCTAAGTATTCCCTCTTTTCTTTTTTTTTTTTTAATTTTATTGTGATTATAATGGGTTACATATCTTTCACAGTAGTATTTTAGGTACATATTAACATTGAATCAGGGGAATACCCATCACCAAATTTGTCCTCCCCCCATCCCAGTTCCCTTTCTGCAACCCATAAACCCCACCATCACCCTCCAGGCTGCTAGAGTAGGTGGTCCCCAATTTGTCTAGTTTACTATTAGTGGTCATATATCTGTTTGGTCCTGGTACCCTCCCTTGTTTCCCCTTCTATTTAAGAGGCAGAGCTAGATAAATCGAGTTATGTGGTTTTGTTTGAAGGAAAGAAAAGCAATATAATTGGGGGTACAAAATAAGAAAAAAACAAAAAACAGAAAATAAGTCAAATATGCTGAAAATGGGTGGAGACCTTCTAGAGGCTTTCAACCTCAGTTTGAGAGAGTACATGAAAAAGGTAATTGAAACACCACAACAGGTGTTTTCTGGGTGATCAACTGCCTTCATAACCTTATGATGCACTCCATTCTGGAGCTGACTGCAAATCACCAGGGTGCATAAAGTTTCTCCACTATTTGATAAAGCTCTCTTTATTTCTGTTTCTTTGTTTCGCACACACATTCACTTCCTCACTCTCACTCTATCTCTTTTCCCCCCTCTTCATTTACTCTCGTTCCCCCACCACATCTTCATGTTAAAATTAGTATCCTCTCTCAACAAAACATTCTTCAATAATTATGTTGTTTCACAAAAGACACAATGCATTTCTCAAATACTTTTTAGAAGAATCTGACAAGGTGGCATATGTTGGATGACATATATAGAAATATCTATTTTAGAGATCGGCTGGCAAGTGCTCAGTTATAATTTTGTTATCTCCAGTTTCCTACCTGAAATATAGACATGTTGACTATAAATCCAGGTGGCTCTTACATCATTGAGAAAATAATTTGAAGTGTAAATCAAGAATAGGAGTGTAGGGAGCATTAATCATCCATGCCTTGATACAACTAACTGATATTTCCTCTCCTGCAACCTGAATTTTAGCAATAGGCTCTTGAAACTAAGTCTCTACAAATCTTGTGACTGTTTTTTTTCTTGTCTAATCATGATTCCCATATAATAACAAATACACTATTAATAACTTCTCATGTACTTTTGTCATTCTGCTTTATTCCTATAGCCACTTGCAAATATCAAAAGAAGGTAGAGAATTTCATTTCTGACTTCAAATATGGAGTTTCATCCAAAAATGGTGAGAAAAATGTGGAATCAATTTAATGAAACATAAACACCCCAGCACTAAAGACCAATGAGATGTCAATTTTGAAGGGATTTTAAAACTACACACATTTGGTGAATAATTTGAAGAAAGAAAATATGAGGGGCCAGAGAGATAGCATGGAGGTAAGACATTTGCCCTGTATGTAAAAGGATGGTGGTTCAAATCCCAGCATCCCATATGGTGCCCCGAGCCTGCTGGGGGTTTCTGAGCATAGAGCCAGGAGTAACCCCTGAGCACTGCTGGGTGTGACCCAAAAACCAAAAAAAATAAAAAAGGAAAAAAAAAGAAAACGTGAAAAAATTGACCCAATATACAACCACTTGAAAAAACTACATTTCAGAAACTCTTTTTTTTAAATTCTTCCCATCTGATTTGCATTATTGATACAGTGATTTTGTAGTCCTCTTTGAGATCTCAACATTCATTAGCAATGCCTATTCGTTGATATCAATAATACTCAAAAGCTGTTTAGAGTTATGTCTAGCAAATTAACAATAATAATAAATTATAATATTAATTATAATGGAATTAGTTGATTCATTTTAGCAGTCTATCAACTAAGTTTTTATAGTTTCTAAGTAAGTAATTATCTCAAATTGAAAATGTCTGGTTAACAGACGTCCTTCATATGTTAAAGTGACTATTATCTAATCTGGAAAATTTTATTTTGTTATTAAATTTAAAACTGGACTTAATATACACCATTCATCATCACCTTTTGTTTTGAATATAGAAGAATATTAAATTATTTATACTATATAATATTCAGATTATAGATACAGTAATATCATAAAAAACTTAAAAATTAAATATTTATTCAAACAAAATAATGTATACTGAGCAACTTTCAGTTCTGAGAGAAGGCTAAAAACAACTCAAATATTTTTAAATTTGCTCTCGAATTTCATCTCGATGTACAGATACATTAGATTAGTGTTGTAGTTACCATTCATGTAATAACCTCTTCTATTTTCACTTGGGCAGGAAACTCAGTTTATTTGCTATTGCCTTTTTAGTGCCTAAAGTAATATCAGTACAAGCATCTATTAAGTACATTTGGAAAAATGAATTCACTTACATATATATGTATATACACACATATATACATACATACATACATACATACATACATACATACATATATCTATATATCTATATAGACAAGTCAGGGAAGAGAGTTACACAAAAGAAATTCTTAGGCTGGGTAGGAAAATGTGGCACATACAAAAGAATCAGGAAAAAAACTTGTCATTACAAGATTCCCTTTTGCTAATGGTCATCCGGCTTACCTTTAACTAAAAGTGCATGAAAAAAAGATGTATTCAATATTGAAGCTTTTGTAGTTCTGAAAAGTGACTTTCTCACATAGTGTGTATAAACGCTCTCTTTTTTCTTGTTTCAGCATTCAATCCTTTAAAAATAAGCAGGATGTTTAATAGCTGTCTTCATTAGGATGCCACTTGATCAATTTATTTTTTTGATCATGAGTTTTTTAATATATTTTTTATTTTAATCATAGTGGCTTACATATCATTGACAATAATATTTTAGGTACATATTAACATAAAATTAGGGGAATTCCCATCACCGAATTGTCCTCCCTCCACCTTCGTTCCTGTCCTACCTCCCATATCCTCTCACCTCACCCCCGGGGCTGCTAGAATAAGTGGTCCCCTCTGTGCCTAACTTACTACTTAGTGGTCTGACACTTGTATGGTCTTGGTACCTCCCTTATTTCCCCCTCTAATTGAGAGGCGGGAATAGATAGTTCAAGTTATGTGGCTTTGTTTGAAGAAGAGAAAAGTAATAAACTGGGGGGAAAAAATCAAATACTCCGAAAATGGGCAGAGTTCTTCTAGAGGCTCTCATCCTAGGTTTGAAGAAGGGGGAAAAGGAGGTGAAACAACACAACAGTACAAAAAGAAGTGTCAAATAAATTATTCAGTGATCACTCCAAAAAAAAAAAAAAAGATAAGCACCACATAAAAGCCATGGTATTGAGATAAAAAAACGTGGCAGAGCACATAAAGGAAGAAAAGAAGAAGAGAAATAAATAAATATATATGGAGACAACAACTTCAATAGCCAAAACAAAACAAAGAAATCGACAAAAAAAAACTAGATAAATAAATAAAATATTTTTTGTGTGCTTTTTGCCTTTTTTTTCTTCCCTCCTGCACATGCACAGTAAATATTGGGGTCATTCGAAAAGGAATTCCCTGGGCCTAAGAGATACAGGGATTCTTCATCCTTAAAGTATATTGTCATGGGATTAACCATAGACTTCTTTCAGGTTCATTTACTCTCCCCTTGGTGCTTTTGTGGTGTTTGGAAGACTACTGCTCCATCCTGGGTGATAAAATCTGCCCTCTGTATCTAGAGATCTTGATATCTGCACAGGTCAAGGAGTGGAACTTATAATGAAGTCTTTCTTTGTGGTTCTAAAAGCATTTTATAACAATATGTTTTAATGCCTTAATCTTACTATATTTTAAAATAACCTCTCAGCTTTTCTATCCACAGGCGTTCTTGGATACAATGGGTGGACAAACTAAGATGGCATGTCGGGGCTCAGTCACAGGAGATATCATACCCACCGTGCACTAGGAGAATGTCCCAATATAACTTTTTAACATACCCTTTATCTCTAGGTAATACCTTCTTTTAGGACTTGAAGCACGTGACCAGCCAGACCACCGAAGCAGCAACTGTGACCTACAGACTTACACTATAGCCCCTACTCATCAAACACATTCAAGCAAACTATCATTCCTTTGCTCTTTTTCCCTCTCTTCTCACTACTTTCTTTTTCTTTTTTTCTCCTTTACTTTTTAATTTATTTTCTCTATTTTTTCCTGCCCCTTCCATATACTTTCCCAGTTCCCCCCTTTGGAAATCAAACTATCCCTTCACCCCTCAATCCCATCCAGATTTCCCACTTTATTAAAAGTCTTCACCCTCAGTTCTTAATCCATTAGGCATCAAGACTGACCTACCCCAACGAACCAGTACCCAGCACCCAAGCGAAGAGACAACCAGTCAAACCCACACCTCGTCCCCTGCAAGAAAATGCAAGCAACTCCCCTGCTGACTCATGCTGTGCGGTCCTCCTTACCAACCCTTCTTAAAGTAGACTGTTACTTGAAACCGGACTTAGCTCTAAAAGTATCCCCAAAGCAAGAACTCTTCCCAAGACCTCCCTGCAGCAAATCTTTTGTCAATCTCAAGAGGGTCAGTTTGTGTGATGAAAAGGGGCCCGGGAACCCACACACCATAAGAAAATCTCAAAAGACAATGGGGAAACCTATACTTCCACCATAAGTATAAGACCTGTATTACACTACCTCTTTACCGGCTTTTCCCCAAATGTAAGGTAGTCTCTTGCATCACTTTGTTCCTTTAATTACTTTTTTATTTTATTTTTAAAAATATTTTTCTTTTCATATATATATCTATATCTATATATATATATATATATGTGAGCACATATATATTTTATTTCTACTTTTATCTTTTTTGGGTGTGTTACCTGTTTTTGTTTTCTTCTCTTTCCACCCTCAAATGTACTGGCAATATAATGTAGCACCATTTTTCCCTACAAAGGCACACTAAAAAAAGAGGAAATCTTACATATAAAAATGAGCTCTTATCTACTAGGGATAAGAACTCATACTTGTTTACAATACAGGGGCATCTCCCACCTTGAAAATATGTCATGTGGACCCAACTTAGACCCCAGGTGATTAGACACCAACCATCCAGCCTTGAACCCTGGACCACAGACATAGAAATGACACACTTCTTCACAACAGCCACAGGAAACAAATCCCAACCAGGACATCCTTAACAGTGCTCAGACACCAACAAGTGCCAGCCCTAATATGATACCTTGACAACAAGGAAAATGGGAACAACTTGACCAAAGAGCAAGTTATTCTACCTCACCAGCTAACTATAAGACAAAATCAGAAGACTTGTCACCCTTTGGTCTATCCAAATGCCAAAATAGCGATTTACAGATGACTGGCTGACAGAACCATGTATGACCTGCATAACCACCATGATCTCTAGTTCCAGAGGTCTGTCTGAGACATTTGCAATGGAATGGGTCTTCTGGAAACATAATGAAAGACGCTATCCCAGGCCCCTTCCTAGGATCAGCGCAAAGACCAGGACTGCCAACCACAGAAGACGGATTAAAACGACACTGAGGGAACAGAACTTCTAGAACCACTTGATCAATTTATTATAACTCATCAGTATTGTCTATTTTAAAATTCTTTTCTTTTTTCTTTTCCTTTCTTTCTTTCTCTCTCTCTCTCTTTCTTTCTTTCTTTCTTTCTTTCTTTCTCTTTCTTTTTCTTTCTTTATTTTCTTTCTTTCCTTTTCTTTATTTTCTTTTTCTTTTTCTTCTCTCTCTTTCTTTCTTTCTTTCTTTCTTTCTTTCTTTCTTTCTTTCTTTCTTTCTTTCTTTCTTTCTTTCTTTCTTTCTTTCTTTCTTTCTTTCTTTCTTTCTTTCTTTCTTTCTTTCTTTCTTTCTTCCTTCCTTCCTTCCTTCCTTCCTTCCTTCCTTCCTTCCTTCCTTCCTTCTTTCTTTCTTTTTTTATTTTTTTCTTTCTTTATTTTTTTTTGGTTTTTGGGTCACAACCGGCAGCGCTCAGGGGTTAGTCCTGGCTCTATGCTCAGAAATCGCCTCTGGCAGGCACGAGGGACTATATGGGATGCCGGGATTGGAACCACCATCCTTCTGCATGAAAGGCAAACGCCTTACCTCCATGCTATCTCTCTGCCCCCCTAAAAAAATTATTTTCTAACAACAAACACATAATTTGAAAAATTCACCTTATCTGAATTAGAATAATTTTGTCATTATAGGTTCTTAACTTTTTTTTTAAAACCATTTTCTCTGAATTGGACTGATCTAATTTTCATTTTAACAAGTGCTAGTCGAATGCCTGTCTGGAATACAGGAAGGGATAGGGAAGGAGGGGGGCATTGGTGGTGGGAATGATGCACTGGTGAACGGGGGTGTTCTATTTATGACTGAAACTTAACTACAAACATGTTTGTAATCATGGTGGATAAATAAAGATTAAAAAATAAAACAAGTGCTAGTTAGTGATATCGATGCTTCTAAAGGACCAAAAGTAAAGTCTTTTTGGTTCTTGACTTGTTTTTTCTGACAACAAACTGATTAGAATAAAGTCTCTCTACTTTTCTGTTAGTGGAAGCCTTTCATTGCTCACAAATTTGATAATTTACTTAAATAATAAATCAATAAATATATGATACAGATGGATAAGCTTTTAGTTATCAAAATATCTACTTTTTATGACACATAATGAACCTTGAAAAGAGAAATAGTCTTATTGTAATATGAAATCAAGAGTTATGACTTACTTTAATTCTGCAGGTAAAGATGCTATTAGTAGGAGCATTTCCTT
This sequence comes from Suncus etruscus, assembly GCF_024139225.1. NCBI lineage: Eukaryota > Metazoa > Chordata > Mammalia > Eulipotyphla > Soricidae > Suncus > Suncus etruscus. The sequence goes on from NC_064860.1 coordinate 7,393,312, forward strand.
ATATAACCAGCTCCTTCATAAAATGTATATAAAAACATGGAAATGTTCATTTGGGATTCTCTATAGTATGTACATATATATTCTTTTCTCCTTTAAGATGTTTTGTCTAGACTATTAAACTGACTGTCAGCAAGGACCATTTTGCTGGCTGTTATCAAGCAGTCTAATTCTGGCATTCTCATGCAGTCAATAATAGATTTGTCACTTTGCTTAGTTAGTACTGGCTAACAATACTGAGGAGATGAAAAAGGCTCTTTGGCCCTTGGTATTCGTCAAAAACATCTCACACTTCAAATACAGGATCCAATTACCAAAGATAATGGATGTACCAGGGTCATGACATGTTGTCCATTCAAAGTTTTTTTAAGGTCTATATTTGCTCCAGATAAAAAAGTTGGATAAGCTTAGAATGTAAACTAGGCATTGTCATCTGAAATCCTTTCAGGATGATTCCTACATTTCTTCTCTCAAGTTTGATGAGATCTACTCCTTTGTTTGAAGACTCTATACACACCTGCTTTTCCTTTGCTTTGTGTTTCATAGAAACTCCATGGGAATGTTGCACTGGTGATGGGGGATGTTTTTTACATGACTGAAATCCAAACGCAATCATGTATGTAATCAAGGTGTTTAAATAAAATATAAAAAAGAAATACCCGGGGCCGGGCGGTGGCGCTGGAGGTAAGGTGCCTGCCTTACCTGCGCTAGCCTAGGAGACGGACCGCGGTTCGATCCCCCGGCATCCCATATGGTCCCCCAAGCCAGGAGCGACTTCTGAGCGCATAGCCAGGAGTAACCCCTGAGCGTTACCGGGTGTGGCCCAAAAACCAAAAAAAAAAAAAAAAAAAAAAAAAAAAAAAAAAAGAAATACCCCCCCCAAAAGTCTTTGCATCCTAACCTCAAGTCATTATTTATTCCCTATTGAACAAAAATTACAACAGGAAACCAATAGTATAATTAAACAGGACAAGTAGGACACTAATAATACTTAATAAAAGTGGATATGAGTGGAAAAGTATATAAGGTCTACTGCAGTGTCCTGGTCTAGTAAAAAAAATATGCATTCATTGGTTCTTAGTCTGAAGAGACTATGTTTCAGAAACACCAGACTAGACATATGTGCTAGAATAATAATACCTGATAGAATTATTGGATAGCAGAACAAATTATTTGCAAATGTGCTAGCTTAGGAGAAAGTATGAAAATACCTTCTTCTACCTCATCCTACAACAATTATTTTATCCTCGAAGGTATCTGAAGATACAAATATAAAAAAATTCATATTTATCCAGGAAAGGAGAGTTTATATAAAATATAAAAAAGAATCTTCAGTGTTGTTCGTTTTTGCCTTTTTTTTTTTTTGACGCACGGATGCTTTTGAATAGAGCGAATTGCTAGTCATGAAAAATCTGCTCTATTATATGTTCATTATACATTTCTGTAGTTTAACAGAACACTTTCATGTGGTTTGGAGCTTAGTAACTTGTAATAACTTCAATTAATATTAAAAATAATAAAAAAGAAAGCATATAAACTTCCGAAGACATCACATATTGTAGGAGTTGAAAAATATCTTCCTCACTCTATGCTTGGGGAAGGATGGCTAGAATACAATGTCAAAAAGACAGAAAAATCTGAAGAAAAAATACATAAGAAATACATATAATTCACATGTAGGAGTTGTTGACATCTAAATAAGCTGAACTTTTCAAAGACATATCTGTGTCATTTGTGTCACATTCAGCACTTAATATCTTCATAAGTACTTGCTTATAAAGTTAAGCAAATTTTTCTAGTCGCTGATGAATCAAATGAGAAAGGTTTGAATAGGGACACTGAATTTAAGAAGACTAGGATGCCTCAGCTCTTTGAGAAGTGTATTTATGAGGAGTAGCAAAGAGCTCAAAGTTGCTACTCAGAACAGAACAGAAATCTTGAAAACGTTTTGTTTTCAGGAATCACTGAAACAAATCTTAAAATTGGAGTTAGTAGATAAAAATGGTTCAAATTTCAGGAACAGAGTAGCTGATCACTGTTTTAACATCCTTAAAAACAAAGATAACCTTCAACAAATAAGCAGTAACTTATTTTTCTACAAGTTCACATTTATGCTGTTTTTTCATTATGGTGTTTAGAAATAGTAAAGCTTCTGATAACTTCTGTTTTTCCCTTAATGACTAAGTAGGACCTTAGAGTTAAGATATTTTTTAAGTTATGGTGAGAAAAAACAAAGTGACAGGAGGAAGATATAAAAAAAAATCTCATGTAAATTTATATGCTAGAGTTAAAAGCCAATGTTATTTATCTTATTTCATTTATTTAGAAATATAACAGCCTATTTAGCTATATACTCGAGTATAAGCCAAGTTTTTCGACATAAGATTTGGGACATACCCCGAACTCAGCTTATACTCGGGTCATACAAGTTAATTGATTCAATGCATGTGCACCTAATGAAATACACACAGTCTCCAGTCAACACCTGCAGTCTGCTAAAGGGGGTGGTGCTACAGCTCAGGCCAGAAGTCATGGCTGAGCTGAATTGTATGCCACTGAACTATTTAACTCACAATATTCAATGGTACATTTAACTAGTTGACAAGTCATTTAAGGTAATAAAGTTGTGTTAATAAATGTTTATAAATCCTGAATCCTTATAAACAGTGATTTTGAAATATAAGGATTTTGGAATATAAGGATTCAGGATTTTTTCCCACCCTTTGAAAAAAAAAAAACCCATACAAATCCAGGAGGCAATAAGAATCCCCAATAAAATAGACCCCAACAGACCAACACCAAGACATATGGTAATCCAATTGGCAAAAAAAGAGAAAGATGGATTGTTTAAAGCAATAAGGAAGAGAAAAACCCTCAAATACAAAGGAAGGGACATAAGAATCAAACTAGACTTCCCATTTGAATCATTTTAAGCAAGAACACAGTGGAGTGATATAATTAAACTACTAAATAAAAGAAACTTACAACCTAGGGTACACTACCGAGCAAAACTCTCATTCATATGGGAAGGAGAACTAAAAACATTCTTAGACAAAAAAGAATTCATGCTATTTGTGCTAACCAAACCATCTTTAAATGAAATTCTCAAAGATGTTCTACGCAATCCAAATCCCAGATTGTAGCAACTACTCTACCCAATACAATTGCACAACAACCCTCTCTGGTGGTAAGTCCTTAAATGTCAACGACCTAATTTTCTATTAAAAGACGTAGAGATGGATCAGAAAACAAAAACCAGACATCTGCTGCCTCCACGAAACACATCTAAAAGAACAGGACAGGCAGGGACTTAGAATTAAGGGATGGAAATCAATTATTCAAGCCAATGAACAACAAATAAAAGCCAGGGCAGCCATTCTTATATCAGACCAAATTGCATTCAACTTCAAGAAAGTGCTTAGAGGCCAAGAAGGTCAATAATTACTAATCAGGGGAACATTAGATGAAGTACTAACCCTGATCAATATTTATGCGCACACTGTAGAACAAGCAAAATATGTAAGACATTTGCTCACAAATCTAGAGAAACATATGGAAGGAAATGTGAAAGTAGTAGGAGATTTTAATACTCCACTATCACAACTAGACATATCCACCAGGCAGTAAATTAGCAAATACATAAAAACCCTAAATTAGACATTAGAGGAAATGGGCCTAATGAACCTACCAGGGCTCTCCACCCCAAGAAAGCAGAATATACATTCTTTTCAAGTGCACATGAGGTCTTCTCTAGAATAAACTATGCCATAGGATATAAATCAAACTTTCACAAAGTCACAAACATAAAGATTATTAGAAGCACCCTGTCAGACCAGTATGCAACAGGGATCAAGATAAATTGTAAAAAGAAGCAGTGGAGAAAATCCAACATCTGGAGATTAAACAACATTCTAACCAACAACAGCTGGATCAAAGAGAATATCAAGGAAGAAATAAAAATATTCCTTGAGATGAGTGTTAATGAAGAGACAAACTGTCAAAGTCTGTGGGACACAGCAAAACCAGTAATTAGAAGAAAACTCATAGCAATACAGGCCTATGTCAGGAAAGAGGAAAAGGACAAAATCAACAGTTTACAAGGACATCTTAAGGAGCTAAAAAACAGCAACAAAGAAATCCAAACACAGCCAGAAGAAAAGAAATAATAAACACCAGGGCAGAAATAAACAACATAGAAATAAAGAAAACAATACAAAAATTTAATGAGACCAAGAGTTGGTTTTATGAAAGAATAAACAAAATTGAAAAATCGCTGGCAAGACTCACCAAAAAAAGGAAAAACACCCTATAAATAGGATCACAAATTAAAGGGGAGAGATTACAACAGAACCCCAAGTAATTCAACACATCATGACGGCATCCTATGAACAACTGTACTTAAGGAGACTAGAGAACCTGGAAGAAACGGACAGTTTCTGGAGAAATTTCAACTTCTGAGACTGAATAAGGAGGACGTAGAAAGCCTAAGTAGTCCAATCACATCTGCAGAAATTGAAACAGTAATTAAGAAACTTCCCAAGAACAAAATTCCAGGTCCAGATGGTTTGATGGGTGAAAACTATCAAACATTCCGAGAAGAATTACAACCACCGATTCTCAGTGGAATCCTTCTTAACTCCTTTTAGGAGTTATATGAATCATACTCATTACCAAAGACAGTAAAGAAGAAAGACTACAGACCAGTCTCACTAATGAACATAGATACAAAAATCCTCAACAAAATATTAACAAACTGAATTCAACAATACATCAAAAATTATACATTATGACCAGTGGGTTTCATACCAGGAGGCTAGGATGATTCAACATATGCAAATCAATTAGCATCATACATCACATCAACAAGAAGAAAGAAAAAAAACCATGTGATCATATCAATCAACACAGAGAAGGCATTTGACAAAACTTAACAGCCATTCATGCTGAAAACACTCAGTGAATAGGGTTAGAAAGAACCTTCCTGAAGATAGTTCAGCTATTTATGAAAAGCCCACAGCCAATGTTACCCTTAATGGTAAAAAATTGAAAACATATCCACTAAGGTCAGGAATGAGGCAAGGCTGCCCACTTTCTCCACTCTTATCCAATATAGCTTTAGAAGTATAAGCAATAGCTATCAGACAAGAGAAGGGAATTCAAGGAGTGCAGATAGGGAAAGATGAAGTCAAGCTATCTCTTTTTGCAGATTATATGATGATATTCATAGAAAACACTTAGGATTTCACAGTAAAACTTCTAGAAACAAAAAAACATACAGCAAAGTGGCTGGATACAAAAGACAATAGCATTCCTTTATACAAATAATGAAGTAGAGGAGAAAGACATTAAGGAGTCAATCTCATTTAAAATAGTATCTAAAAATATCAAGTCCCTGAGAATCAACCTAAAATGAGAAGTGAAATACCTATACCATGAAAACGTCAAAGCACTTCAAAAATAAATTGAAGAGGACTTAAGGAAATGGAAGAATATCCCCTACTCATGCATAGAAAGAATCAACATAATCAAAATGACTATCTTACCTAAATTACTATATAGGTTTAATGCAATCACTATCCAGATTCAGAAGCCATTTCTTAAAGAACTAGAACAATCAATTATAAAGTTCATGTGGAACCACAGAAAACCTAGGTTAGCTAAATTTATACTGAAAATGTAGAAACTGGGTTGCATTTCTTTGCCTAACACAAAGTTTTATTATAAAGCCATATTTATCAAAACAGCATGGTACTGGAACAAAGACAGAGTATCAGCCCAGTAGGCTAGAACAGAATACCCATAAACATATTCAAAATATATATGGTCAACTGATAGTTGACAAAGGATCCAAGAACTTGAAATGGAACAAAGACAGTCTTTTCAACATATGGTGTTGGAAAAACTGGATAACCACCTCTAAAAAACAAAAGATTGATCCATATCTCAACCCCTACATAAAAATCAACTCAAAATGGATTAAAGACCTGGAAATAAGACCCAAAACTATAAAATTCATTGAGAGAAAAATGCGTAGAATGCTACAAGACTTACACCTCAAAAATGTCTTTTATGATGAAGTGCCAATAGCGAGAATAATAATATCAAATGTAAACAAATGGGACTACATGAAACTAAAGAGATTCTGTATGGTGAAAGAAACACTGGCTAAAAAAATTAAAAGAAAATGAAGAAAAGGAAACAGTGGCTAAAACTTCAAGGCAGCTAACAGAATGGGAAAATTTTTCACACTTGACATATCAGATAAAGGACTTATATTTAGGATATACAAAGCACTCAGAAAGGTGAGCCCCACAAAACACAATAAAGCATAGAAAAATGGGGAGAAGAAATGAATAGACACTTTTCTAAGGAAGACAGAAAGATGGCCAAGAAACACATGAAAACATGTTCACCATCACTTATCATTAAAGAAATCCAAATTAAGACAACAATGAGGTACCTCCTAACACCAGTGAGAATGGCACACATCAAAAATAATGGGTTCAGTCTCTGTTGGCAAAGATGTGGTAGGAAAGGAACTCTCATCCACTGCTGGTGGGAACGCTGCCTGGTCCAACCCCTATGGAAATCAATATGGAGGGTGCTTAGTAAATTCAGAATTTAGCCGACATATGATCCAGCAATTACACTCTGGGTATCTATCCCCAGGATGGAAGAATACTCATCCCAAAGTATGTATGCACTTCACTGTTCATCACAGCACTCAGCACAATAGCCAAAAATTGGAACCAACCTCGATGCCCAACAATGGGTGAATGGATCATGAAGATGTGGTACAGATTCTCCTCAATTAATGACCTACCTGTTTAGTGACTGCTCACACTTATGACCTCTTCACCGTTATTTTATTTTATTTTAAATATCCTTTTTCCATCTTGTACATTCTACAGTACAGTACTGTGGTTTTTGGTGCTTTAATGGACCTACTTTACTAACTTTATGTTCTGTAATACATTGCAGTACTCTGTGTAAATTACACAATTTACATTGCAAATTAAAACAAGTGGAAGTTTTCAGTTTGATCTTTCTTGTTATTTTACTTATTCAAAATACTGTATTGTCAAGTACTGTGCATAAACTGTATGACTGTATACAGTACATGCAGTTCCTCACTTAATGACTAATTCACTTAAGGAGCAAGTTTTTGAAATGAAACTTGGTCATTAAGCGAAGAGTATCTGTTTTTATACACATAGCAGTTAGAAATGATACAGTCATGGATTTTGCAGAAACATGGATGGATCTCCAAAATATTATCTTAAACTAAGTAAGCCAGAAGAAGAAAGATAAATAATGATAGCTATTCTTTGAGGTATTCAGAACATATACCACATAAACATATAGTAATTCATGAACAAATACAAGGGTCGAAAGGGTAAATTCTCCAAAGACACCATAAGTGCCACCATATAACTAGATGAAGTGTCCAAATGAAGTAGAAGGGTGGCAACACAAAGACTTGAATACCCATTATAACCTAAAAAATATAGCAATGATGGAAGCAAAAGTTTTTGAGTGAAGAGGTATGCAACCAACCTCTAACCACAAAGGTCTATAATATCCTAACGTATTTTCCACAGAACCAGATGCAAAATATGATTGGAAGCCTAGTCTCCTGCTTCAGTGACTACTAAAAATATGCTTTACTGCCTTAATTTTACCTAGAATAAAATAACACTTAAGCTTCTTTGTCCACAGGGGGCCTTGGAAACAAAGGGTGGACACCCTTATTTTAAACCTTGGCAGTCAATCATGATGGATACCATATACAGTGCCCATTATGTCAATGTCTTGATAACACACTTTAATTAACTCACTTCCTTTTGTATATGTCTTCAGTTAGAACCCAAAACTGATCATTCTGACCACTGGAACAGTCAATGGCACACCACAGAACTATGCTACAGGTCCCACTCATCGATTACATTGTGGCAAATCATAACATTCGATCTTCTTTCTTTCTTCTTTCTTTCTTTTCCTTTCTTTCTTTCTTTCTTTTTCTCTTTCTTTCTTTCTTTCTTATTCGTTCTCTTTCTCTCTTTCTTTTTCGCTTTCTTTCTTATATCTTCTGTCTTTTTTTCTTTCTTTTTCTTTCTTTCTTTCTTTCTTTCTTTTTCTTTCTTTCTTTCTTTCTTTCTTTCTTTCTTTCTTTCTTTCTTTCTTTCTTTCTTTCTTTCTTTCTTTCTTTCTTTTCTTTCTTTCTTTCTTTCTTTCTTTCTTTCTGTTCTTTCATTTTTCTCTCATCTTCCCTCTACTTCTTTTTCCCTCAGTCCATTGCACTATATTTATTCTTTTCTCTTCTCTCTTACCTTCTGTTTTCCCCTCCTCTCTCTACTAAGCCATATCCTAACCAATTGTTTATCTTTTCTTAAACTCAATCATATCTTTTTTTTGGGGGGGCCACACCCAGTAACGCACAGGGGTTACTCCTGGCTATGTGCTCAGAAGTTGCTCCTGGCTTGGGGGACCATATGGGACACCGGGGGATCCAACCGCGGTTCGTCCAAGGCACCTTACCTTTAGCGCCACTGCCCGGCCAAACTCAATCATATCTTAAGAGCTCAGTACCTATGATGGTCAATCTAAGAATAGAACAGTAACATCTGTCTTTATTTTGGCATGAGTTTATAGTCAGTGGACCTAAATTGTAAACAAACCATGCCCAAATTGTATGTAGCCCCTCTTATATATTACCCCTTTACCCCCCATTCAGAAATCCTTCTATCCCCCAAATCCTGACCCATTACCCTTTCTTATTTAACCCTCTTTAACCTCAGTTATTAACCCACTAGTTATGGGACCAAATTCCTGCTACAATAATCTACCACCAAGCTCCCCCAAAAAAGCACACCCTCCCAGCCCCACATCACATGCCTTGGCAAGAAATTACAACCAACACACATGCTGATTCATATTTCATGGCCCTTCTTCTCACCCTCCTAATCATGGACTGTTGCATGCCACTAACTCTGCCCCAGAAGGACACCAGTCCAAGGACACTACCTCATAGTTACAATAATTTTGCAAATTCAACAAGATATGATGTGTGATGAAAAATGCCCTGGACTCCATCCATCACAAGTTCATCTAAAAAGACTCAATAGGGAAGCCTATGTTTTCTCTATGTTTTTAATAGCTCTATAATTATAGATCATAGTCTTTATTCAGAAAATAAGTCAGTCTCATAAACAGCATTTTTTCTTTAATGCCTTTTAAAAATATTTTATTTACTTCTATTATCTATATATATAGATATAGATATTTTTTCTCTTTTCTCTCTTTCTCTCTCCAACTTCACCTGTTTTGATTTTGCCTGGTATAAAAATCTACGAGAAAAGTCAAAACCAGTGCACAGAGATTGTACAGACTTTCGTTCTTACCTGCAAATACACCAGCAATATAATATGTCACCATATCCTTCTGTATAGGCACTCTAAATAAAGGAAAATATTATGCACAAAAACAAGCTCTAATCTATTAGGGATAAGAACCTATATATTTTTTTAAATGCAGGGTTGCCTCCCACTATAAGTATGTGTCATGTAGACCTACTTGAACTCCAGATGATTGGACAGTGACTGTCCAACCTAGAACCCCAGATCCCAGATGTGGAACTGACACTGGTCTCAGCAACAGCAACAGCAACAGGAACCAAACTCCACCACGGGAAACTCTGAATGCCGCCCCTGCACCAATTTGCACTAGTTTTATCATGTCATGCCGACATGAGGAAACATCAACAATTTGAACTAAGAGAGGGCTGCCCCATCTCAGCACTGAATGGTATGATGCAACCAAGAGACATGACATCATTTGCCCTAAGCAAAATCCCAAATCACTATCTACAGACGACTGACTTTGACAAATATAGTCTGGACAGAACCTATCTGGGGACCAATGAGGATGTTCCTAGTCTAGACCTCGGCCTAGGTTTTGTACAAAAACCAAGAGTTCTAATTCTAGAGGTCTAACTTTGACAGCCATGACTGAGCAGAACTTCTGGAACTATGCAGAAAGATTATACCTTAGGCTCTGTTCTAGGTTCTGAACAAAAACCAAGACCATTAATTACAAAGACTGATTATAACAACAGTGATGGAATAGAACTCTTAGAACATAATGAAAATCTCTCTCCTAGCCTTCACCCTATGACTTACACATATAACAAAATCTCCAGCTACAAAGGCAGGATGTCATCACCCACATCTGAGTGAAAAGATTCCTGGCACCATAAAAAAAAAACCTTGTGGTGTGTAAATGAATGAGCATGGAGCCTTTAGTTGTTCCCAAGGCAGTATGCTTCAAGGTCAAAGAAATTCTGTATCTCTTAGGCCAAGGGAGTTCCCGCAGCAAGTTCCCCAATATTTACCATACATATGCGAAGAAGAAGAAGAAGAAGAAGAAGAAGAAGAAGAAGAAGAAGAAGAAGAAGAAGAAGAAGAAGAAGAAGAAGAAGAAGAAGAAGAAGAAGAAGAAGAAGAAAAGAAGAAGAAAGAAGAAGAAGAAGAAGAAGAAGAAGAAGAAGAAGAAGAAGAAGAAGAAGAAGAAGAAGAAGAAGAAGAAGAAGAAGAAGAAGAAGAAGAAAGGAAGAAGAATATGATGGAGGAGGAGAAGGAGAAGGAGGAGGAGGAGAAGGAGGAGGAGGAGGTGGAGGAAGAGGAGGAGGTGGAGGAAGAGGAGGAGGTGGAGGAGGAGGAAGAAGAAGAAAGAATAAAAAGAAGAAGAGGAAGAAGAAGATGAAGAGGAAGAAGTAATACAACCCTTTTTTAGAAGTATCTGGTATGTTTTTTTTTCTTTTTCATTAGCTGATGGTTTTGGTTTTTAGTTTATTCTGTGTTTATTCTTTTTGTAATCTGTTGATAATCCCTTATTGTTTTTTGTTTCTGTTTTTTTTGTTTTACTACCTTTTTCTTCTTTTTTCCCTTCCTTTTTCTAAATAGATATTTATAACAACTAGACAGACTCCTTTTATTTTTTTTTGTTAGCCCTTTTTTTTTCTTCTTCCCCCAATGGTACCAAGGTCAGAAAGTTAAATGTTCACTTGGTGGAAATAAAAACTGATCAGACATGAATACCAAATTCAAAATCAATGACAAGAGAATTGATACCCAATCTACAACAAGTTGTACAAGGGGGAACAGTTGCACTAGCATTACAGGGTTAAAGGAGAGAGTTGTAGGATGCATGCTGAGAACAGAGGTGGAGGGGGACAACACTGGTGGTGGGAATGCCCCTCACTCATTGTCACTGCGTGCCTCAAATATTACTGGGAGAATTGTTATTCACTTCAACCACAATAAAATTTTAAAAAATAAGTGGATAAAAGTGAAAAAAAAGAAGTTACTAATATTATATTTAAATATTTTATTGCTCTTACATTTATAAATGTTGCTATTTTCCTAAATATTATAACCAATATAAAGATTCCTTCTAATTTAAACACTTTACTAAAGTTGATAAGTGCCTTCAATTTTGGAGCCATAGGACATCATTTGAATATTTTTTAGGTAGTAAAACTCAGAGAAACATTGATTACAAGATTTTAAGGATGTCAGATCATTCGATACATTTCCTTCATTTTTAGAGATAATCAGGAAGCCTCTGGACAACTCCCCGAGCATTATAAAACAGAAGACCTAAAAAAGCAACCGTTAACCTATATGCTTAGATATTCTTAAACCAATATCAGACAATCAACATATAGAAATAATTCTAGCATTTTTGAATAATTATAGTAACTACTTAACAGTAATGATTTATTAAAGATGAGGCACTGTGTTAGTTACTTACATGGACTATCTCACTTTATTCTTACAATAATAATTTGAAATACAATTGTTCAAGATCACTGACATATGCTTTTAACTGAAATGTCTATCCCTTTCTCTTTTCAGCTTGCTGTTTCTCTTAAAATCTAATCCTACTAAAAAGCAGAAGGTATTTATTAAGATCCTTATTGGACAACATTTATTATGTTGTCCTTGGTTACGGAAGATTTATTTTATTATTAAAAATGGAAAAAAATTGTCTAGGCTGTTGCTAAAAAACAGATTTCTCATCAGCACCCTTATAGACACATGCACATCCAAAAATAAATACAAATTTATGCCACTTAATAGGTTTAATTGGTTAGATAGGAATTCTAAGTAAAAATACTGAAATGTTAAATTTTTATAAGCATTGAAATGTACTGTAGTATTAAACTTTAAGAAATGACCTCTGTAGGCATGGGCTGCACCCAGAAGACTCCACATTCCAGTTCTGTTTTTCTTCAGCTGGTATGTTGGGGGCTCTGGGCAGGACAGCTAGCCATAGGCCCCCTGGGATGACCACTTAGTCCAGGGGACTGAGATCCCCCCACGCCAGCCATTTCTTCAGGGCCATGCCTGGTAGATAGGGCTTTGGGGGTATGGTGGGGGAGAGAAATTCCTCCCCTATGCATACTGGACCCCATTTAGGAGTTATTTTCTTACTAGTATTCATTTTCAAAAGCACACAAGTGCATTATATACATTTTAACTATACCCAAAAATATTCCTTATTCTCGACTTTCTCTAGGAAAAAAAATGAAATTCCCTAGATTTGGAGGATAATATTCAAATAGGTCTCTAAAATCAGTGTATATGTAGACGTGACTTCCTATACACTGGTCATCTCTGATTGCCAAGCCTAATCCATAAACACCTTACACATATAATGTAAATAACCCCTCTGATATATGTCTCCTCCTCCAAACCAGAGAACCTTCTACTCCCTTATCTTCCCCTTAATTAACCCTCTTTACCCTAGTTCTTTAATTTGTTAGGCACCAAGACTGACCTCCTGCCCCAAAAGATTCTGTCCTTTCGCACACCCCTACAAAGCTCATTATTACTCCTTAACTCTCTCACCCCCAATCATCAGTACCCCACATTTACCCTTTTTAACTTCAGTTCTAATCACAGACCAAAATCGTGCATTGGATTTAACAACCCCCAACTGTTTCAAAAGATATGTCTTTTGAATATTTTATGTGTATTTTCTTTAACAGCTATAGATCTTTCTAAATATTATTTTACCGTGACGATTCTACCCACTTTTTTTTATATGATTTTTATTTTGATCATCGTGGCTTACATATTATTGACAATATTATTTTAGGTACATATTTACATAAAAGCAAGGGGGATTCCCATCACCAGATTGTCTTTACCTATACCTCCATTTTTGTCCTCCCTCCCATTTCCTCTTCCCTCACCCTCAGGGCAGCTAGAATATGTGGTCCCCTCTGTATCTGACCCACTACCTAGTAGTCTTGCACCTGTTTGGTCTTGATGTCTCCCTTATTTCCCCCTCTAACTGGAGGAAGGACTAGTTAGTTCAAGATGGATGGTTTTGTTTGAAAAAGAGAAAAGAAATAAGCTGGGGTAAGAGACTAATATGCCGAAAATGTGCGGAATCCTTCTAGGGGCTCTCATCAACGCTTTGAGAGATCAAGGAGATAAAGAAGGTGAAACACTCCCCCCGTACCAAAAGCAGTGTCAAATATCCAGTGAGGATTCCGGCTATATCGATTAGCACCACAAAAAAACAAGCAAACGAGAAAAAAAAAAAAGAAAAACAGACAAACAAAAACAAAAACAAAAACAAAAAAACAAAAACAAAAACAAATCAAAACGAAAACCGCTATGGTCTTGAAATAAGAAACATGGCATAGCACATAAAGAAAGGAAAGAAAAGAAGAGAAAAAAAAAAGTATAACTGGGGACAACACTTTCAATAATCACACCCAAACAGAGAAATCTACCAAAGATAGGTAGGTAAATAAAAATAATAATAATAATAATAATAAAAAATGAAGATAAAAAATAATATATATATAAAAAATAACCGAGGTTTTGTACTTTTTTTATTTTTGTTTTTTTCCCTCTGCCCTGGCACAGTAAATATTGGGGTCATTCAAAGAGGAATTCACTTGGCCTAAGAAATATGGGGTTTCTCCGTCCTTGGAATATATTGTCATGGGATCAACTATAGACTCTGCTCAGGCTCATTTATTTTCCCGGTGGTGCTTTTGTGGTGTGTGGAAGACTTCTGCCCTGTCCTGTGTGATACACTCAGACCTCTATGTCTAGAGGTCTCTGTATCTGCACGGATCCTGAGGTGGGACTTATGATGAAGTCAGTCTTTGTGGTTCTTGAGGTTCCGTTCCTTCAGTGTCATTTTAATCCATCTTCTGTGGTTGGAGATCTTGGTCTTTGTGTTGAACCTGGGATGGTGCCTAGGATAGCGTCTTTCTTTGTGCTTCCCGAAGCCCCATTCCGTTACAATTGTCTCTGCCAGACCTTTGGAACTGGGGATCATAAGTATTGTGCAGGTCATAGTTCAAACCCTGAACTAGGGCTTTTTTATTGGTCCCAAGATATATACAGTCTGGTCATGGTTCTAGCAGCCAGTCCTCTATAACTCGCGATCTTGGCTTTTGGACCTACCAAAGGGTGACAAGTCTTCTGGTTTTGTCTTGTCATTGGCTGGTAAGGTAGGCTAATCTGTTCTAAGGTCAGGTTGTTCACATTTTCCTTGTTGTCAGGATATCATGTTAGAGCTGGTCCTTGTTGGTGGCCCCACAGTATTAAGGCTGTCCCGGCTGGGATTTGTTTCTTGTAGCTGTTGTGAGGAACTGTGCCGTTTCTATGTCTGGGGTCCAGGGTTCAAGGCTGGATGAATGGTATCTAATCACCTGAAGTCTAAGTTGATTCCACATGACATATTTTCAGGTCTACCCACTTTTTATCTTGTCTTCTCTTTGTGAGCTGTTCAATAAGGAATTTTGGTGGAAGAGTCCCTCAGTTTAATGCTTATGATTGAACCATGTCATGGGAATTGTTGGACTTGTTCTTATGGCCCCCATATGTGCCAATAATGCCACGTGGAATTGTTCCTTGTTTGCCTAGGCACATTAAAATGGGAAGATACTATACATACAAATAAGTTCTTATCTAATAGAGATTGGAACACACAAATCTCGTAGTGCAATGGGGCCTTACACCCTGAACATTGATATAATGACCTGGCACAGGCCTCAGAAGAATGGGCATCCTCTCTTCACCCCTGAACCAGGGAAGCTATCTATGAAACATCCAAGGTTTTTATAACAACCCCTGGAAGCAATCCTCTATCAGGGAAGACCCTACCATGGCTTTGACATCGACCTGCTCAAAAGAGACTTCCCTTAACACTAAGAAGACTTGACAACAACAACGACCTGCTTACAGGTCAGGGTTCTCTGCATTGCCCTTTAATTGTGAGGTGAAAGGAGAGGATGCTCTGCACCATCCTGACTGCAATATAGGATATGCAGATTCCAGGATCTTTAATACAGAAACATGATACCAATGACAGAGACTGTGTGAATAATAAAAGTGTATTGGCACTACACACAATGACCTGGATTGGACAAACTAGTTTGCCTGGAGCCTAGAGTTGGTCTTATGTCAGGAAACTTTAGGGGTAGGATCTCCTTGTATTTAGGCCAACACTTTTCCTTTCCATGTCCCTCATATTTTGGTGGGCTTATACAAACAATAGTTGCTACTCTAATACTGTTTTTACTATACTCCTTTGACTCTAATCCTTAAGAAAAACAACCCACTTAAACTTTTGAGGTTAACTTAAACTAATATGCATGTGCATGGAAATGTAAATAGTACTTTGCCTTCAGTGTTTAAGGAGTTACATAAGTTTTATGTATTTAGATTGCTTTGTGTGCTGCTAAGAAATATTATGTACTACAATCTGGGGACATGAGGGACAAAGTAATTGTACATGGGTTCTGTTTTATTTTTCTTAATGTTCTTTGGCTGAAAGTTCAAAGTTAAGTTATCAGCAATGGGACTACTGAAAATTCTGTTTATGGGTGATTGTCCTCCACTGTAACTTTGCCTTGTCCTCTTTCTTCGCATTTGTTCTCATAATTAAAAGTTAATAAAAAAAGAAATGACCTCTGTCATAAAAAATGAAGATAAATTTTAGTGCTACAAAAATAAGAACATATATCAAGATTTGTATTTTCTTCCTTTTTTGGGAGGGGTTCACACATGGCAAAGCTCAGGGGTTACTCCTGGCTCTATGCTCATAAATCGCTTCTGGCAGACTCAGGGGATAATTTAGGATGGCGGGATTGGAACCACCAACCTTCTGCATGCAAGGCAAACGCCTTACTGCCATGCTATCTCTCCAGCCCCAATATTTGTATTTTCTATATTTATGTAGCTGTGGCTTTTGGTACTTATATTACAACTTTATTCCTTTCAAGCAAATAACTCACTAAATTTTCTTTCTTTTTATTTTTTACTTTTACAGACATTATTTTAAGGAAAACATTTCTTAGAATAGAAACTGGAGGTGAATGTGAAATTAATGAGTTTGCATAGGCATAATTTTTTCCTCAATATAAATTGCTGAATATAAAGTTGCTGGTAAAGTGTGTTTTGCAAAATAAGCCCCCTAGGCTCTGACCCTAACACAGGTATACTGACTCATTCCCCTTTGCAGTTGAATTTTTGTGACTACCTATATTTGAGAAGGGAAACTATGACTGATTAATATGAATATTACCCACTTGAGTCATACATTCTCTTTTGGAACACCGACTCTTGGAAGCTAACCAAAGTCTACTTAGAAATCCCAAGACACCCAGCAGGGAGAGACCTCTTAGAGACACCATACATAGACATAATCAGCTGTTGCCGCCACTAGCAACAAGAAGCACCAGCTTACCAATATGCAGTAAAAGGATGCCAGTTGTTTTGCACTCGCTTTTCCTTGTCCCCTTTTCTTGGATGAATGAAAAATAGTGTAGAACAGATCCATTATGTATTATTCACATTCTAAGCCTGATCTAAAAAAATCCCTCAGAGGATAGAGAGATAGCACAGCTGGAAGGCAATTGCTTTGCATGTGGCTGATCCGGGACAGACCTGGATAGATTCCTGGCATTTCATATGGTCCCCTGAGCTTGCCAGAAGCTATTTCTGAGTACAGAGCCAGTAGTAACTCCTGAGCATTGCCTGGTGTGGCCCAAAAACCAATCAACTAATGAATAAATCAACTGCTTAAAATAAACAAAGAATACTTTAGCACCATTAGTTTTTCTTACATTACTAGGCATTTGTGGTTTTTATGCAATAGTAACTCAGCACAGCTAAACTAAGGCAATCTTTATATACACATAAAATACCATATTAGTATGATTTTGCTTTACCATTACTATATTTTTATATGCTGAGTGGAATGAAACATGCATGTAAGTACATATGTGTGATTGTCTGTAAATGTGCTGCTCTGTAATGGCCATTTTTTTATATGACCTCAAATTCATCATGTTGACAATTTGACGTCTCAATCTAAGTTGAGGAACAAATTCTCTTAAAAGTTGAGAATAAAACTTCTGTTTGTTTATTTTTGGGTCACACCCTGTAGCACAGAGGCTTGGGACAACAGAGGGGAGGCCAGAAATTGAACATGGCATAGCCAAATCAAGGCCAGCATTCTACCTGTTGTACTATGGCCCTGGCCCGAGAATAAAGATTTAATATAGTCTTTTGTGGACCTTTAAATTTACCAAAATTCCCTGCTGAACAATTAATAATCTCAGAATAAAGTCAAGATATAGAAACATGTTAAACAAAAGTAAATATAGTGAAGCCAGGACTAAAAAAACAAATTCACATTGCAGGATATTTTCTGACAGGGTTGAAATCTAGTTTTGTCTGAGATAATAATGAATAAATAGAAATATAAGTCAAAATGAAGAAGAGGACATAAAAAGGGATACACATTACCTTTACCTCCATAACATAGTACTGATAAAAAAAAAAGCTATCGCATTTTTTTTTCTCCAAATGATCTGTAATCATTTTAAATAGAAACAGGGGCTGAAGTGATAGCACAGCAGTAGGGTGTTTGCCTTGCTCAAGGCAGACTGGGAACGAACAGGGTTTCATCCCCGGCATCCCATATGGTTCCCCGAGTTTGCAGGAGCAATTTCTGAGCGCAGAGCTATGAGTAAACCTTGAGTGCCGCTGAGTGTGCCCCTATCCCCAACATTTTTAACAGAAACAAGTATTTCCTAGGATAGTGTTTATTTGAATTTAATCTTTACCCTTTTCTATGACTATATTAAGAAAGGCAGAAAAAGTAATCATCCAGCAATCTATCCCTTTACTAAAGATCCTGTGATTTAATATTCAGACTTTTTGCTCAGAATTCATGTGTGTACAAATTTGTTTTATTAATTAATATACTAAGTTCCATTGGAAGCAATTTCTAGAAATAGATGACTACTTGTAGAAAACTAATATCTTGTAAACTGTTCATTCCTAGAAAATAATCTACCTAAATGTTGCTATTCAAGTTCAAGATAGAGTATAAAACTGCCTGAGGAAAATCATTATGGAGGTACGCTAGGGACCTTTTTACCAAATGAAATTTGATGTCTGCTCTGAGAAGCAAATAATGCTTGCAATAAATCCACAGTATAAAAACAGAGAACTATTTAAATTTATAGACACAGAGAGAGGGCAGCAATAGAAACATATTTTACCCATATATAGTTTTGTTTTTTGCTAAAAATAATCACTACCTTCAACTTTCCATGAATATCACAAATCACCAAAAACATCCTTGAAAGGATTTCCAATGTCATTTAATCACTTCTCTTTTTTACAATTTAAATATAAGATATGAATCTTTCCTTGATTCAGAAATATGATTACTTTAATTAGCTAACGTTTCAGTATTATGGTGTACTAACTATAAAATGCAGAATAACTTAGAAGTAAACAGAAGCAGAATATAGCTATTTTATAAAATTTATCTTAAAATGGCTATTCAAGTTGCATGTGGTATGCTATAAGTAATAATACATGATATCTCATTTCTCTAGTAGTACTTGCTTTACTTCATACCATGAGATTGCCCTCAGTCACTTGTAGTCAGACCATATTTATTCCATGTTCTGCACAAAGTACAGATGCCCTCTGCATAAGATTACTTGCATAAAATCACACATGATTCTGACATCATTCAACGCTTTTTATTACATATAGGATGATACATTTGCATACTTAAGCAGACATTATCTTAGCAAATGCTAAGCTGACTAAAAACATATCACGTCATAAAGTAACACTGAAGCTGTATTTGCCCTAAAATGTCAACTTGAATACTATTTTACTTTTGATTATGTTGGCCAAATGTACCAAAAAGTATAGTTGTTGTCAGACACACAAAAATCCATGTTTACAATGATCAATATTTGAACTTTAAGAAATCATCTTTTTATTTTTTTTCTTTTGGAGCTACACCAGGTGAACACCAGGTTACTTCGGGTTTGTGCTCAGAAATCATTCCTGGCTTGGGAGACCATATGGGATGCCAGGAGATCGAACAGTGGTCTGTCCTAGGTTAGCGTGTGCAAGGCAAATGGCCTAGTCCTTGCACACTGTTCCAGCCCCAAGAATACATATTTTAAAAACATATTTTTCTTAACCTGTAGAGGGTTATCCACAGAGTTATGAAACTAAACAAGAATTGATGAATAAACTTAATCTAGTCTGTATGTTACTTATGTACAAAAAGGAACTATTTCTAAATGTTTAGAGCTAACAGAATATGTCTTTAAATAAATTAAACTTTGGAGCCAGAGTGGTAGCACAGTGGTAGAGTTTTTGTCTTTCAAGCTGCTGACGCAGGACTGATGTGGGTTGAATCTTCAACATCCGATATGGTTCTTATAGCCAGAAACAATTTCTGAGTGCATAGCCAGGAGGGCCCCCTGAGGGCTGCCAGGTATGGCCAAAAGAAATAAATAAGTAAATAAATAAACAAAATGAATTAAATTTAAAACATAAGACTTCCTGAATAGAAGTATAATCAATAAACTGAATTCAAGTGTGTCTCAGGACATTCTTCCAAAAAAGTCAGAAACACAAGAGAAATCAATGACAAAGTTCAATGCAGAGAGCAAAAGAGAGACAGAGTTAGGTAGAGAGAGAAATTAAAATTAAATTGATCATTTTGGGGGTTTAGAGGTGGAAAATTAGGTTGGAGTATGTAAAATCAACTATAGCATAAAAGATTAGTGTGCAGCAGTGGCTGGTTAGAAATATGTAAGGAAATAGCATATCTGAGCTTCTCCTGGTTAGTATGACATAACCAGGAAATCCAAGGAGAACCTAAATTACCATTGATACTCCTAAATTACCATTGAGGTCAACTTTCAACAAACAAATTCCTCTATTTGGTTGTTTCAGACACAAAATATATACCTTTTATATATATAAAAAAAGGTTTTTTTCCCCCAGGTTTTAGTTGCAAAAATATCAGTGATATACCTGTAAAGGATAAGGTACTGAATACTGATAAAAATCTGCATTTCTAACTAACCACCAAACATAACTCATCTCCAAAATACAAGCATACTTATACACTTGGAATGCATGCACACAGGCATTTTTTTGTTTCGGGGCAGCACGAAATGGGGCTTACTCCTAGCCAAACACTCAGGAACTACTCTTAGAAATGCCCAGAAAACCTTATAGAATATCTGAGATCAGAGCCAGGTTGACCACAGGCAAAACAAGTGCCCTATATACTATACTAGTATTCCCAGCACATTCCCAGCACTCACTTTTCCCTCCAGTGACCTTCTGGATTATTTTGTTTCCTTAAACGATTAAGCAATTCAATCTTTCAAATAAAATCTCAAACATTGACTAAAATCCTAAAGGCCAGTGTATTTAAAAAGCTCAGCCTTTTTTCTATAATTACATTCTTATTTTAGTTCCTAAATGTTAATAAGTTTTTTGATATTCCAAGTAATAAAAGTCCTCAGCTGACTTTAAATTCATTCAACAGAGATCATCCAAGAGGGACTTGATCGAATAAATGAGTTTTATTTTTAATGGTGATGAAAATCTGGATGTTGTAGATGTGAAACTTCTTGTTCTCTCTTTTTCTGCCTTTATCTGTGTAAGTCTCTCTTTCTTTCTGCATGCTACCAAGTAAACACATTTTCCCAAAACCTAAGGGAGCTCAAAAATAGATTCTTCCCTTCAAATGCCCACACAAAGAACTTGGCCCTGCAGAGCTTAATTTCTGCATCCTGAAACTCAGAAAAGAGAACTGGAGTTAATCCAGATCAAGCTTCTTATTTAGATAAACTGATACATTAATAATTAATAGATGGATAAAGCTGCAAAATGTGTGACAATTTGTTAAGGAGGCAGAGAAAATTAATACAATATTTATAACACATGGGCTTAATTGAAATTCTAGAACACTGAGCACTTATCATATGCTCGCTGGCCATTCAAATGATTTTTCAGGATACTGCTCAGTTGTATACTTTTTTAAAATAGTTCAAGTGGATACGTTTGCTTTTTTTATCCTGATCAGTTTTTTTAATATATAAATTTATTGCGTTAAGCATTTTTCAGTTAAGGCATTTTTATTAACAATAATTATAAGTTAGAGTCAGAAAAGTTACCTTTTTATATGTAAAAATTTTTAAGTTTAAATGTATTATACTCAGTGTTATAATATGTAAATATATATTGATGAATTATATTGTGTTAATTAATGTCCAGTTATAATATATTGTATTAATTATACTTATATTAATGTATTAAAAACATTGAGTATAGAAAATATAAATGTTCAGAGTTGGTGGTGGTGTTACTACAGCTTGTAAGGTGTTTGCCTTGCACATAGTGGATCTGGGTCAATTCCTGGCATCCCACGTGGTCTCCTGAGCATCCTGAAACAATCCCTGAATACATAACCAGAGAGAAGCCCTGAACATTATCAGATGTAGCTTTAAATATTATATATTATATTATAATCTTTATATTTTGTATATGTACAATGTAAAATTTCTTAGCTACGTAATATGCATGTTTTCTTTCTGGAATTCTACAGCAGCATTTTCCAGTGCAATTCAAATAAACAAGATTCTGATAAGGAAAGGATAGGCAAAGATAAAATTACTTTCTATTATTAGTGTATACATTAAAATAACAAAATAACTGTCAATAATCATGTTTGAAGGTTTTTTTTTTTGTTTGTTTGGTTTTTGGCTTTTGGGCCAAACCCGGTGACACTCAGTGGTGACTCCTGACTATGAGCTCCAAAATCGCTCCTGGCTTGGGGGACCACATGGGATGTTGGGGGATCAAACCCTGGTCCATCCTAGGTTAGCACATGTAAAGCAAACTCCCTACCACTTGCACCACTGCTCTGACCCCTGACTTTTATTTTTATGTCAATTATCTTCATTCTATGTTGCTTTAATAAAATTTGTCATATTTCAATACAGTTATGTTCTTGAATCTAATTGTGACCATTAAACTCTCCCACCAAATCAATATATTACAGAGTGACCTTAGTTGAAGAAACACTATTGAAAAAAACAATACTACTCAGATTGAGTAATTAGTATGTTTATCATTTTTATGTATTTTTAGTATATGATTGTATTTTTTCTGAAAAAGTAATAGAAAATTTATAGTATATATATATTATATATATATATGGAAGCATAAGAAATCATGTGTAAAAAAGAATGGAAAAGTTAATTAACATTTGAAACTGTAGAAATGTGTATGAATAATATTTTTGCAAGGTTGCATCCTCATGGGGATATAAAAACTATGCCTGGAAATATATATATGAAATATATTAATACCAAATATGGCACTGGATGACAGAGCAAAGATTAAGGAAACTAGAAAGATTCACTGAGAAAATCAGTAAATACAAAAAGAAAAGAAAACAGGGTTTAAAAGAGATCTAGAAAATACTGAGGCTCATTGTTAGTCCCAGTGATTAAATTTACTTTTTCCATAGTTTGTGAAAATAGATTACATCATCCTATCATTAAAATGCAAGTGTAAAAGTGCATATACACATCTATACACACATATATTACTTGTTCAGAAACCTCAGTGTATCAAGAAGAATATCGGAATAGAGGAGAATATAGAAGGTCTAACTTTATTTGTTTTTAAATTTTTTATTTAAGCACAACGGTTACAAATATGTTCATAATTGGCTTTTAGCCATAAAATGCACACTGCCCTTCACCAGTGCAACTTTTCCTTAGCCAAAGTTTCCCCATTTCCTACCTTCACCACCTACTGAATGTCTTCAAGATAGGCATTGTATTTTTCACTCTATCATTTTCATTTAAGTGTTAATGTAGTTATTTCACTATCTGGGCTTACCAATATTTGTGATACGCTGTTATCATGGGCTGGACTTTCCAGCTCTAATCTCTATTGTCTAGATATTATTATACTGTCTTTTATTTTTCTTAAATACCACGTTTGAGTGAGACTATTCTGTGTTTACATCTTCCTCTGACTTAAACCATTCATATATAAACAAATGTTATGACTTCATTTATTCTAACACCCGCATAGTATTTTATTTTATAGATGTACCACAGTTTCTTGAGCAACTCATCTGTTTTGAGTAACACAGTTCTTTCCAGATTCTGGCTATTGATACACATTTTTCTCCAATGCACATAGTTTATTCTCCAAATGAATGATGCTAGACCTTAAGACACACCTCCATAAAATCAAAAGGAGGTCTAACTTTAAAAGATGAGCAAAGAAGTGACAGGAATACAGCAGGTAGGGAATTTGCTTTTCACTAGGCTGAACTGGGTTCAATCCTCTACACCCTATGTGATACTTTTACATCCCCCCAGTATAATCCCTGAGCACAAAGCCAAGATACCTTGGAATTCCAGAAAATTGCTGGGTTTGCCTCCCCCCAAAATAAACATAATAAATAAAGAAAGCTAAAGGATAATGTATGTCTGCTTTTTATCTCCAGAATTAAAAAGAGGAGCCTATTTTCTTATAAATATAAAGCAACTCCATTTGAAAATACAATTATCATTCACTTTGGATTATGCAGTATCTCACACAAATAAGTGTTTCTTGGAGAAAATTCGACCTTATATGACACACAGTTAAATAAATAACTAAGCTGAGAATTTCATAACAATGTCAGTGATTGAGGGATGTAGAAAGCCTGTCTGAAATATAGACACGGGGTGGAGAGGCAAGAGATGAGGGCATTGTGATGGGAAGGTTGCATGGTGAAGGGGATGTTCTTGTTATAACTGAAACCCAACTACAATTATGTTTGTATTCACAGTGTTTTAATAAATTATTAAAAATTAAAATAAATATGATATTCATTATTTGAAATTGAAAAGTAAAATTAAATGGTAAAAATGATAAGAATCTAAGCACAACATTAAATAAAAATACGAAGAATAATGAAAGAGTTGCCAAGACATTATATAGGAAAACTATCCCCATACTTCCATACTGAGGCATCTTGTTTTAGAGAAACATAAATTTGGGATGATGGGTATTGGGTTTGGGCCCTGAAGAGATTATGTTGTCAGGTGTCTTCTTGGATGCCTCTCACAGAAAATCAGTCAGAGAGCAAGGCAGCAATCTTTTATAATGGTTCACTTGTGCCCAAACCTGTACCTATAAGACTTTAAGCAATGTCTGGAGAAACTTTTTTGTCATCAGAGCTATGTATTCCATGTTTGGAGTGTTGTGCTGATACAAGAAGTTGGGAAAAACCCAGGTACATAGATAACAGAAAACAAGGGAAAGAACAAATTTGTCCAGGAAAAAATGCATAGAAAAGAAAAAGATGGGGGATAAAGTGGTAGACCAGTGTTAGGGCTGCTTGTGCCTTCTACATGGTTGACCAGGTTTGATCCCTGGTGTCTTATATGGTCCGCCCAAACCAAGAGTGTTTATTGAGCACATAGCTAGGAGTAATTCCTGAGCATCATCACCACCAGGTGTGCTCCAAAACCAAAAAGAAGAAAGAAGAAGAAGAAGAAGAAGAAGAAGAAGAAGAAGAAGAAGAAGAAGAAGAAGAAGAAGAAGAAGAAGAAGAAGAAGAAGAAGAAGAAGAAGAAGAAGAAGAAGAGAAGGAAAAAAAGGTCCATTAAACATGTGGTCAAATGATAGTCATCTTAAATAGCCTGCCTATCTAATTAAAAACCCTGAATTCCTCAATTTACCAAGATATTCAGATAGTATGCTTCTTTGCTCTCCTTCTTTGTTAAAAAATGTTTAAAGGGGAAATAGTTACTTCTCATTTACTTTCCTATTCTTGGTTCCCTCACCCTACTATAGAAACTTAATTCATTTTTATTTATTTTTAATACAGTCTGCTTGGGTTCCATCTTTTTATGTTTCCACTCTTTCTTCTAGTCCCTTGAGACTGTCATACAGTACGTAGAGGCCAAACATATTTCTTTTCATCCAGAGATACAGAGAAGGGCCCTAGAGTTATTTAGTAACAATATTAAAAATGCTATTATTGAGAAGTCCTGTTATAAGAATTATTACTTAAGCTGGTGCCTTTAAATTACTGATATGTTGAAGCCAGTGACATAGCACATTGGTAGGGCATTTGCTTGGCACACAACCAACCTTGTATGAACCTGGACGATCTCTAATACCTCCTATGGTTTTGAGACAGCCAGGAGCAGTTTCTAGCACAGAGCCAGGAGTAAAGGCTGAATGACACCAGATGTGGCCCCAAAATTGAAAGAACAAAAAAGATACTGATATAGTGAAATGCTACTTGTGATAATCAATGTGTCAGTAGTTGTTTATTAATCAAATATTTGTCCCTGTAGAAAACTGAAAATATTTCTTAGTACATTCACATATATTTTTGAAATAAATTTTTTAATAATCCTATTTTTATTGAAAGGCTGTATTTTATTTTATAAGAGTGGTTGTTAGTCTTACATTGAGAAACCTGGTTTATGTTTTATGAAATTGAAGCATTTGTTTTCAAACTCATTTACTCACAGAGTTTATGAAAATTAATAAAGTTCTAAACACATATATTATTAAAATAAAATATGATTAACCTATGTACAATACACTATCAATCACATTTTCTTCTTTTCTTTTAATAGAACATAAAACTAACAGATTTTATTTACACCTTTGAGAAATATTTTTATAAATAATACTGCTAGAGTAGATGAATTAGAGTTCCGTAGGCTATATATGCTTGAAGCAACACTGATTCTTTGACTTGTGTCTCATATTGTTTTCTCTGTAAAATGAATTTCAGCTGTTTATTGGGACATTGTACCTGAAACATTAAGGTAGTATTCACAGAAGTACCCCTGAAACCACTGTCCTTAAATATAGTCAATTTCAACTTACAGACAAGTTGATGTAGTAGTAAAAGGCAGAGATTTTCTTTTATTTTTAATAATATTTTATTTACAAATAAATTGGTTACAAACATGATTGTGGTTGGGTTTCAGTCAAATAAGAGGACACCCCCATCACCAGTGCAACATTCCTACCACCAAGTCCCAAATATCCCTCCTCCCCACCCCACCACCACCTGAACTCTAAGGCTTTCTATTTCCCTCATACATTCTCATTGTTAGGATAGTTCGCAATGTAGTGATTTCTCTAACTAAACTCATCACTATTTATGGTGAGGTTCATGAAGTGGGCTGTAACTTCCACCCCTCCTCTCTTTTGTCTCTGAAAATTATTGCAAAAATGTTTTTTATTTTTCATAAAACCCATAGATGAGTGAGACAATTTTGCATCTTTTTCTCTCTCTCTCTCTCTCTGATGCATTTCACTGAGCATAATACATTCCAAGTACATCCATGTATAGGAAAATTTCATGACTTCATCTCTCCTGATGGCTGCATAATATTCCATTGTGTATATGTACCACAGTTTCTTTAACCATTCATTTGTTGAAGGGCATCTTGATTGTTTCCAGAGTCTTGCTATGGTAAATAGTGCTGCAATGAATATAGGTGTAAGAAAGGGATTTTTGTATTGTATTTTTGTGTGCCTAGGGTATATTCCTAGGAGTGGTATAGCTGGATCATATGGGATCTCGATTTCTAGTTTTTGGAGGAATCTCCATATCGGTTTCCAGAAAGGTTGAACTAGATGGCATTCCCACCAGCAGTGGATAAGAGTTCCTTTCTCTCCACATCCCCGCCAACATTTTGTCATTTTTTGTGATGTGGTGTGAGGTGGTACCTCATAGTTGTTTTTATTTGCATCTCGTGATGATTAGTGATGTGGAGCAAAGAAAGCCTCTTCAACAAGTGGTATTGGCACAACTGGCTAGCAACTTGCAAAAAAGTGAACTTAGACCCCCAGCTAACATCATGTACAAAGGTAAAATCCAAATGGATTAAAGACCTCAATATCAGACCTGATCCCATAAGGTATATAGAACAACACGTAGGTAAAACACTCCATGACATTGAGACTAAAGGCATCTTCAAGGAGGAAAATACAGCCTCCAAAACAAGTGAAAGCAGGAATTAACAGATGGGAATATATTAAGCTGAGAAGCTTCTGCACCCTCCTCGATGGAAATAGTGCCCAGGATACCCAGGATACAAGAGTCACCCACTGAGTGAGAAACTATTCACTCAATACCCATCAGATAAGGGGCTAATCTCCAAGATACACAAGACACTGATAGAACTTTACAAGGAAAAAAACATCTAATCCCATCAAAAAATGGGGAGAAAAAATGAACAGACACTTTGATAAAGAAGAAAGGCCAAAACGACACATGAAAAAATGCTCAGATTTTCAATGAGTCTGATCAAAATTAAAAGTGATTTTTAATACAATTTAGCATGCTGTATCTCCAATATACCAATATCAGTTTAATGGATCTTACTATGAGTCTAGTCTGGCAAAGAATTCTCCCTATTGCTTTAATTCAAAGAAAAATTGATTACATGGGTGGCTTCATGATTAAGACATACAAAGAAATATTGCACACTTTTCAAAGCAAAATATCTCTAAACATCCTTTTTTTTTTTTTTTTTTTTTTTTTTTTTGTGGTTTTTGGGTCACACCCGGCAGTGCTCAGGGATTATTCCTGGCTCCAGGCTCAGAAATTGTTCCTGGCAGGCACGGGGGACCATATGGGACGCCGGGATTCGAACCGATGACCTCCTGCATGAAAGGCAAACGCCTTACCTCCCATGCTATCTCTCCGGCCCCTCTAAACATCCTTTTAATTCTTTCAGCTCCTTTCAGTAGTTACCTCATCCAACCTCCACCTCCTCTCCCCAAGGTTCTCATTTCCAGAATGTCCCTGCTCAGCAATTGTGGTTTGGATTCCCGAGTACAGTCTGACCTGCTTTCTATAAATCATTCTGCGTTTAGGAGCAACTTACTTTTCATGCAACTTCTCTAATTTTATTTTCATTTCTGTTTTCCCTCCTTAGGCTCAGAAAAGAGGGCCAATTTTGTTTCAAATGTGTTGTGGGAAAACAATACCTAGCACAAGAAATGATTTAAAGTTGACAGACCTAAGAATTGAGCAGAACATCCAGAGAGACCGTATAGCAACTATGGTGTTTTCTTTTGCTCAAGGTAAACCCTAATTTGATTCCACAAACCCCATATGGTTCCCTGAACCTAAAGTAGCAGTCAAAAGCTAAGAGTAAATTCTATGCCCACTGGGATGTGTCTGCTGCCCTTTTAAGTAAACTATGTTAATAAACCCTTAGCTGCTTCCTTTCTTATAGAAATGCAATTATCAAAATTCTTTGCAAAAGAAAAAAAGCAGCTCCAACACATCTGAAAAAATAAATACTCCCCAATTAGGGGCCGGAGAGATAGCATAGAGGTAAGGCGTTTACCTTTCATGCAGAAGGTCATAGGTTCGAATCCCGGTGCCCCATATGGTCCCCCATGCCTGCCAGGAGCAATTTCTGAGCACGGAGCCAGGAAAAAACCCTGAGCACTGCCGGGTGTGACCCAAAACACACACACACACACACACACAAAAATACTCCCCAGTTAGTAGGTTTAGAGATAAATTAATAACATTTTTAACGAAGTGCAAGAACAGTCCCTATAATATACTGAAATATATGCATTGCCAGCAAAGTTAAAATTAAATTTAATTAATTCCAGTGTGGAGTAAAATCATAAAAAAGGACAGCCAGGGGGATAAGCAGTGGTGTATTGTCAAATGTAATATTATCTATAAGAAAAAATATACAAGATTATGTTTCATAGCCAAATGGTCAATGAAAAACTGAAAACAGACTAATAACTAAAAGGCAAAGTTCTTTAATTACAACACTTTGGTGTCTAACTTTTGGTGTCCCAAACCTTATTTTTTGTTGATATAAATAAACACTTCATATTTAATTAGATCATAATTTCTTTTTCATTTAATACTACAAATATTTTCTCCAAATCAGTATAGATTCCCCAAATCAGTGAACATTCTTGCATTTATAGGTAAATGCCTAACACTTATTATATTATTATGAATTCATAAATACATTATTATAAAATATTTAATTAGCTTACTTTTTGGGGGGAGATAAGGGTTTTTGTCACACCTGGTGGACCTTAGGGATTACTCCTGGCTCTTTACTCAAGAATTACTCCTGGTAGGTGAAGGAGGCCAAATAAGATGAAGGCGATCGCACCCAGGTTAGCCTCGTTCAAGGCAAGCACACTATCAGATATACTAACTCTCTCTGGAACCTTATAATTGTACAAAAGAATAAGACCTATATTATATTGGTAACTATTAATAAAAATTAACTCATAATGCATTATTATAAAAATAGTACATTACCAAGCAAGACCCTGTTATATACTTATAATGCAGGAGTGTTTTACAGCTCACATATATATTGAAAGATCTATATTTTTTAATTTTTTGACCACACCTGGTGACTTCTCTCTTTATCTCTTTTTTCTCTCGCTCTCTTTCCTCTGTCTCTCACTTTCTCTCAACTGTCCCTTCATTCTTGCCACTGTGGTTTGCACTACTATTAAGGAAGGTGTGTAGTGCTTGGCACTTTATTTTGTTTCAACACTCGGCTTTTGTTCTTAGTGATCCGTTTCAATGATCACCCTCATTGAAGACCCTTCTTTACTCAAACTGCTAGCACTGTGTACAATAGCCAGAATCTGGAAGCAACCCAGTTGCCTGACAGTAGATGAGTGACTAAGAAAACTATGGTACATGATGAAGCCATTAAGAAAAATGGAGGCATGTAATGTGCTTATGCATGGATGGACATGGAGTTCTAACTGCACTCTTCACTCTTTTTGCCAATCTTCTTATCATGCAGTAAAAATTATCTCTAATTACCTCTGGATATTATCCTCAAACTCTCTTTTATTTTTCTTATATCCCACAGATGAGTGAGATTATACTGTTTATCCGACTCCCTCTAATACATTTCACTCGGTATAATAATCTCCCCGTCTATCCAGGTATAAGCACATTTCATGTCTTTATATTTACTGTTGTAAATAGTACTACGATAAACGTAGTAGTGAAGATGGAATTTTTGTATTGAGCTTTTGTATTCCTAGTAATGATATTGTTGAATCATATGGGAGCTCAATTTCCAGTTTTTCAAGGAATATCCATATTATTTTCCCCAAAAGGCTGGACTAGAAGGTATTGCCATTAGCAGCAGATGAGAGTGTCTATCTCCTTGCACCCATGGCAGGACTGCTTTTTCTTGTTCTTTGTAATGGGTGCCTGTCTCTGTGGTATGAAATGAAACCTCATTGTTTTGATTTGCATTTCCCTGGTGACTAGTGATGTGAAAGCTTTTTTTAATATGATTTTTGCTACTTTTTTTCTAATTATGGAATTCCTAAAAAAGAATAATTTTAATTATCTTCTTGACAAAATGTGTTTCTTGATACTTTTTTACTAGGAGTCACCTCATTCTGATTAATTATCATGAAATTCAGTCTCAATTTTACACTCATTTATAAAATGCTCATTGTTCGATGCTGTTCAATTTTATATGACTATTTTTGGTAAGCTCCTAGGACTGAGATAGTTGACTTGCTCAGAGAGACATGGTAAGTTGTTTCTTACAAAATATGAATAGCCCAGTAATATAAACATGCTTAGAAGACACAGCTGCCACACTTATTGAATAAGTAAAAAGCATTTGCTCATTTTTATTAAGTGCCCGGTACTGTTTAGATTTTACATTTAAAATGTTAATAAACTTATTATATGAATTGATATATATTGTGAGATTAAACTCACCATCAGCAAATAAATGCTAAACTTTACTCACTGTTTTTTCATAATTTCATCTTAAGTAACTTTTGAACCTGAAAACATAAACATTTTCAAATATTTTTTATATTCTGAAACCTCTATCATTACTATAGCACTATGGCACTGTTCCCAAAATAAAATGATCAAGACAAGATCAAGAGTATCAAACACATTAACCTCCCTTACTTCTTTGTAAAGCAAAGGGCAAAATGGTGATTCATTGAAGCTAAAAATAAAGATGAGCTTATGAAGATAAAAGAATTTAAAATCATAAGTGATTTTTTTGCAGTTTAATATAAACACCTAAGACATGTTAGCAAACTCATAAATAGGGTCCTTTTAAAGTCCAGCTTTTTTTTGATGAAATGTAAATTTAAAATAAGAAAATGGTAGATCAAAGATAACAAATCTTTAACATAACTTACTCTCACCAGCCATGCTGTTCTCTAACACCCAAACAGAAATAGTCATATAAATTATTAAGATATTTTTCTTCTGAGTCCAGAAACAGGCTGAGAATCCTTCTCTAGCAGCATTGAGGCACATTCTACCAATTAATTACTGCTGGCACATTTGATGGAACTTATCTCTTACCTGCTCTAGAATTACAGAATTGACACAAAATAGATGAATCAAGTCTCTGTATTCTATCATGTGTACAATCAATATGTTCAACAGATTTCCTCATTCATGATAAATATAAAATTAACACAGATTGAAAGAACAAATGTATTATATCAATAACTAATTCTATAGTAATGACATTAGTCCTTAAGAAACTCAATAGCTGAAAATTTCTCATAATAAATTTTGTTCTTTTCTTTTTCCTTTTTGGCCATTGCATATTTTCAAATTATTTCTTTTTTTTTTGCTGCTAATTCATCAGTGATTCCTGAATCCCATCACAAAATTTCCTCACTAATATATATATATATATATATATTATAAAATAGATATTTCTAGTTAATATGTGAATAAAATTGCAATGCTATTTACTAATCAAAACAATAGTAATACAACTAGTAAAATGCCTTCCTCTGAACTTATGCCAAACTTTAAAAATTAGTATGAGTAGGGTAATAGAGAAAGCTCAAAGGACTTGCTGGCATTCTTTCTGGGGATAGTCTTAGTTTCGATCCCTAATACTAGATTGTCTCAGCATTGCAAAGAGTAGAACAAGAGCACCACACCTTACCAGTAAAGTGTCCACTGCAACGATATGCGAGACTAGAAAAAAATTAAGTGTCGGAGTATTGCTCTGAACTGACTTCAGTAAAGGGTAATTCAGTTCACATAAAAGAAATTATATTGGCTCAGATATCAACTTAAATTAATCTGTTATACTTCTTAGGAATAATGTATTCTCACTATGAAAACTTTATTTGAAAATAACTTTCTGCAATATAAGGTCGATATGACCAGAAGCACTTTTATTCCCTCTCTGTAGTCTTCAAGTCAGGCACTCAATTTAATGCATCATGGTTAGTTCTGAAATAAAGGAAAATTTAACACTGTAACACGTAATTCTTAATAATGTTTTAAAACATCAAATGCAGGGGCCAGAGTGATAGCACAGCGGAAAGTCATTTCCCTCACACACAGCTGACCTGGGTTTGATACCTAGCATCCCATATAGCCCCCGAGCCTGCCAGTTGTTATCTCTGAGCACAGAGCCAGGAATAACCCTAAGTGCCACCAGGTATGGCCTCCCAAAACCAAAACAAAACTAAACAAAAAACATCACATGCTTTTATTTCCCTTTACTCTGATCACCATGGCAAAGTAATTAGACATAGTAGGAAGATAACAAGGCTATTATAAATCTAGAAAGTTACACAACTGAAGAAATTAATTAAAATTGGTTTTGGGTTTTTAAATGGAATAATACTCATAACCTTGGTGAAGAAATATACAAATCAGAGCAATATATATGTGTATTGTATACACTGTATATACACAGTATATATATATAATTTTCTCTTACCAAATATCATCTTACCAAATATCAAATATACCTTTTCTCTATGTATTATTATCTATACATACATACATTTAAATTAACATGTTATTCAATGAAAAACATGAATAGTAATGTGTAGTCATTTTGAGCGCCATTATTTTACTTACCCTAACAGTCGAAAATAATAGATTCATTATCACTGAAGACTTTTTGATTGAGTGATATCATTTATTTATTTTGCTGGGGGAATGTTAGGACAACTTTTGGTGGTAACCAAGGTTTACTCCTGGCTCTGTGCTCATCAATCATTCCTGATGGAGCTTTGAGGATCACTGGAGATTGATCCCTGGTCTGCCATGTGCTAAACAAGCAGCTTAACCACTATACTATTTCTTGTTTCCAAGAGAAGCCCTGTTTTCTTTACCCCCCCTTTTGTTTTTGATGTTTGGTTCACACCTGGTTATGATCATGATAGTGCTCCTGTCTCTGTGCACAGAGATAATTCCTATTAGGCTCAGTGTACCAAAACGTGATGACAAGGACCAAAATTGGGTCAACTATGCAAACCACGTGGAAGGGGCGTGCTTTGCCCTCTGAGAATCTTTAGTTCTGAGAATTCTCATGTCCTTATCTACAAAAATATCACTATAATAATAAGAAATAATATAATTTTATAGTAGTAAAATTAGTATAACAATGCTATATAATAATGTTTTAATATACAATACAGATATCAAGAAATTTTAAAATATGTGATATCTCTATGAAAAAGAGATCCAAAATAATGTTTATTGGAATAAAACTGGGGAAGTAACAAATGCAGTGAAATTCATTGTATCCTAAGTAATCTTCAAGACATTATTCAAAATTAGTCCCCCAAACATAAATGTATTATTAGACACAGTATAATGTCTTAGATCACACAGTCTCTGCATGAAAATTTTCATTTTTTCTCAAAATAAGTAGGAGGAAAAATAGCTCTGCAACATTTCCTTTCTCAATTTTTTTCTCATCTTACTAGTTTAAGGACAAAAATATTAAAAAATAATCTTTGATCAAGCTTATATCTGGATAATTACATAAAAATTCTTAGGTTATAATTTTGTATAAATAAGCTCTTTAAAATTATTATTACACTGTGATTTACTTAGTTGTTCATATTAGTTATTTCAGGCATTCATTGTTCTTAAAAATATAGTGTGACCTTGCCTCTGCCTATATCCCTAGGTTTCCATCCATATACCCAGCTGCCTCGTGGCAGGCACAAAATATTTTGCTTGACATATTTTATAAGGAAAATTGCACAGAAAAGTATGTAATGTGTGAGTAACAAGTCATAAGGGTCAGAGTTATAATACAGCAGGGAGGGCACTGCCTTACACACAGTCCAGGTTCAATTTGCAGCATTCCACATGATCTCCTGGTCACAACCCCTGATAATCACAGGTTGTGGAGATGTGGACAAAAAAAAAAAAAAAAAGAGACAGGAAGAAGTATATGAAATAATGTTTTAAATGTCCTTATTATTTGAATATATGTTTCTGGAACATTGTATGCATAAGACCTTATCAACAATAGCATTGTAAACCACTTTGTCTTGAATGCTGTATTTTTTTCACATTTTTATTTTATTTATTTTATTTTTTGGGTTTTTTTTTTTTGGACCACACCCGTTTGATGTTCAGGGGTTACTCCTGGCTAAGCGCTCAGAAATTGCCCCTGGCTTGGGGGAATCATATGGGATGCCGGGGAATAGAACCGCGGTCCTTCCTTGGCTAGCGCTTGCAAGGCAGACACCTTACCTCTAGTGCCACCTCTCCGGCTCCACATTTTTATTTTTTTAATTTTATAATAATAATTTTTATTTTGACCAAAATGGATTGCATTTTTTACAGTAATATTTTAGGTACATATTAACATGGAATCAGGGGAATTGCCATCACCAAAGTTGTCCTCCCTCCACCCCAGTTCCCAGCTTGCATCCCATATCCCCCTCCCTTATCCCCTGGGCTGCTAGTATAAGTGGTCCCTCTGTCTAGCTTGTTGGTGATCAGGTATTGATTCTTTTGTCATTGGCTTTGGATTTGGTGTTTAAGTCCAATCATTTTTCTTACTACTTACTGCTCATACAACTGTTTGGTCTTGGTATCCTCCAAGAGTAACCACTGTGCATCACCGGGTGTGGCTCCTCCAAAAATAGTGACAAAGACACATAATATAAAATTATCAGCATTAATATATTTAAACATATTTGTGACTTGTGGTAAAGTTTATCCTGCTAAATGCCCAATGTGTGCATGTTAGAAGTTATTTTTTCATTCAATAAAAATAAATATGTTGACATCCCAATCACTGCGGAGACCTCCAATCAAGTGCAGTAATTTTTCTCCATAATAATTTCACCCTATACCTCTGTTGGCATAATCTTGCCAAAAAATAATCTTGCATGACAAGCTGAAATTATTTTTAAAGCGAAAAAATCCTGAAACTCTCAATCAAGTTATGACAATTTTATGTCTGATCCTTTTTTCTTTCATAATAGAATTCTAGATTTTAAAAATTCATTTAATGAATATTTATCTAGCTCTTCTAAAACAGCATACTCAAAAGCTTTATATTAGCATTCTGAGTTTCATAAGGTGTCAGTTTGGTTTCTATAAAAAAAAGGAAATTCCTCAGAATGCTTATGAGTTCATAACCAGGGAATATAGTCACTATTGAAGAATCAAAGTAGCAATTTTAGAATTGACATTTAAAGCTGAAAAAGTCAAATGGAGTATAGGAGAGGTGGTTCCTGTCAGAGAAGGTGATAGTGGGTGTGAAGAACTGCAAATTTTGCAAATAAATTAGAAGCTGGATATTCTTTCTAGATGCAGCTAGAAGAAAAGTGCTAGAGTGATTTAAGGTCAAGTTTGAACAATGAGCAGAGATGGCAAAAGATTTAAAGATAGCAGTAATATGCTTGAAATATATAGTCTGCTTGACTAGGAAGCCCCTTGAAATATTTTGAGACTGGAAGAAGAGCTATAATATGGAAAATATTTAAATAATATATGCATTTTATTATAAAATGAACGTTCATTTAAATGCTAAACTATGCAAATTGACAAGGTTTAGAAAATTAAGAGTAGCACAAAATTTTATAGGCTTATCACTATGAAAACATAAATTATATTTGATTATATACTTATATAAAAATGTAAGCATTAAAAATGTAAGCATTTAAACATATATACTTTTTAAAATAAATAAATATATATTTATTTTAATATGATGTTATATATTCACTAACTTGTTTTTTGGTGTTTAATTTGAGGCCCCAGGGAACTCAGAATGTTGATTAAAATGCTCTGCATTCAAGAGGCCTGGGTTTATTTCAGGGAAATACATTTCACTACATGTCACACTAGGAGAGATTCCTGAGAAAGTTTACCATGAGCAGTGCAGGTGTGAAGAATAAAATAAATAATAAATTAAATTAAAAACTATATTTATAAGAAAGCCATTAAAATTCATTCTTTGATGGCCACAGAATAGTAAAGCTGCAAAACAATACATTCTATTTAACTAAATACAAACTGATTCCTATTTGAGATTATTTCCAATGTTATACTTCAATAAGGAATGCAATTGCTTAAATAAATAAGTCTCAAAATAAAGGCAAAATATAGGTCATGTAATAAATTCTAGCAATAACAACGCTCTCTTAAGATACCAGAAATATTTGCTGAGAGAAAAGGGGGTTTCTCCTGGATATGCTCCAAATGACTCCTGGTGGTACTGAGGGGACCACGGACGGTACTGAGGATAGAATCAAAGTCAACCATGTACTAGGCCAGTGGTCAGCAACCTGCAGCTCACGAGCCACATGTGGCTATTTTTTCACTTTTTTAATATTTTTTTCTTTATTTAAACATATTGATTACAAATATGATTGTGATTCGGTTTCAATCATGTAAAAACACCCCCTTCACAAGTGCAACATTTCCACCACCAATGTCCAAAATCTCCTCCATCCCATCCCACCCCAACCTGTACTCCAGACAGCCTTTCTAGTTCCCTCATTCACTCACATGATTATGGTAGTTATCTGTGTATTTATTTCTATAATTGCACTCACCACTCTTTGTGGTGAGCTTCATGACGTGACCTGGAAATTCCAGACCTGCTCTCATTGTCTCTGAGGATTGTTGCAAAAATGACTTTTATTTTTCTTAAAACCCATAGATGAGTGAGACTATTGTGCATCTCTCTTTCCATCTGACTTATTTCACGCAGCATGATAGATTCCATGTACATCCATGTATAGGAAAATTTCATGGCTTCGTCTCTCCTGACAGCTGCATAATATTCCATTGTGTATATGTTCCACAGTTTCTTTACCCACTAGTCTGTTGAAGGGCATCTTGGTTGTTTCCAGAGCCTGCTATTGTGAATAGTGCTGCAATAAATACAGGTGTGAGGAAGGGGTTTTTGTGTTGTATTCGTGTGTTTTTAGGGTATATCCCTAGAAATGGAATAGCTGGGTCGAATGGGAGCTCAATTTCCAGAATTTGGAGGAATCTCGATATCGCTTTCCATAGAGGTTGTACTAGACGGCATTCCCACCAGCAGTGAATAAGAGTTCCTTTCTCTCCACATCCCCGCCAGCACTGATTGTTCTCATTCTTTGTGATGTATGCCAATCTCTGTGGTGTGAGATGGTAACTCATCATAGTTTTGATTTGCATCTCCAATAATTAAAGATGAAGAGCATTTTTTCATGTGCCTTTTGGCCTTTGTATTTTTTTTTTATCAAAGTGTCTGTTCATTTCTTCTCCACATTTTTTGACAGGATTAGATGTTTTTTCTTGTAAAGTTTTGTCAGTGCCCTGTATATTTTGGATATTAGCCCCTTATCTGATGGGTGTTGGGTAAATAGTTTCCCCCATTTGGTGGATGGCTCTTGTATCCTGGGCACCATTTCTTTTGAGGTGCAGAAGCTTCTCAGCTTAATTTATTCCCATCTGTTTATCTCTGCTTCCACTTGTTTGGAAAGTGCATTTTTCTCCTTGAAGATGCCTTTAGTCTCAATGTCATGGAGTGTTTTTACCGACGTGTTGTTCTATATACCTTATGGTATCGGGTCTGATATCAAGGTCTTTAATCCATTTGGATTTTAACTTCGTACATGATGTTAATTGGGGGTCTATATTCTCATTTTTGCAAGTGACTTACCAGTTCTGCCAGCACCACTTGTTAAAGAGATTTTCATTTTTCCACTTAGGATTTCTTGCTCCATAGTCAAAAATTAGGTGATTTTATGTCTGGGGAACATTGTCTGAGAACTCAAGCTTATTCCACTGATCTGAGGGTCTGCCTTTATTCCAATACCATGCTGTTTTGAATGCCTCTTATTTTTCTTTTTCCTAGGCGTGCTTTAGGTATTCGAGGATGTTTATTGTTCCAGATGAACTTCTTAAATGTTTTATTCACTTCTTTGAAGAATGTCATTGGTATTTTAAGGGGATCACATTAAATTTGTACAATGCTTTGGGGAGTATTGCCATTGTAATGATGTTATTCCTGCCAACCCATGAGCAGGTTATATATTTCCATTTCCATGTGTCCTCTTATTTCTTGGAGTAGGGCTTTATAGTTTCCTTTGTATAGGTCCTTCTCATCTTTGGTCAAGTTGACTCCAAGGTATTTGAGTTTGGGTGGCACTAATGTAAATGGAATTGCCTTCTTGACTTTCTTCTCTTCCCTATCGTTATTGGTGTATAAAAAGGCCATTGATTTCTGTGTGTTAATTTTGTAGCCTGCCACCTTGCTATATGAGTCTATTGTTTCTAGGAGCTTTTTGGTA
This sequence comes from Suncus etruscus, assembly GCF_024139225.1. NCBI lineage: Eukaryota > Metazoa > Chordata > Mammalia > Eulipotyphla > Soricidae > Suncus > Suncus etruscus. The sequence goes on from NC_064860.1 coordinate 7,432,311, forward strand.
GAGTCTTTAAGGTTTTCTAAGTAGAGTATCATGTCATCTGCAAACAATAAGAGCTTGACTTCTTCCTTTCCTACAGATTCCCTTGATATCTTTTTCTTGCCTGATCGCTATAGCAACCACTTCCAGTACTATGTTGAAGAGGAGTGGTGAGAGAGGACAGCCTTGTCTTGTACCAGCTTTGTTATTTCCTTCTGTCTCCCTATTTTTGATTCCTTTTGTTGGTCATTATAATAACCAACAGAAGGTGCCAAAAAATAAGGAGACGGATGAAAATAATTTTTTGAGCTGCATCATTAAGTTATTCAGGTATGCCCCTTTGTCCTTCCTGATGTGTGCTTGCAGAGCTATAATTTTCCTCTCAGGACCACTTTTGCTATGTCCTATAGATTCTGGCATTTTGTTTCTTCATTATCATTTGTTTCCAGGAAAATTTTGATTTCCTTTTTGATTTTATCTCGGACCCACTGGTTGTTCCATAGCAGAGTGTTTAATTTCCAATTGTTAAAATTTTTCTTTTGTGTGCCTTTGTAGTTCACATCTAATTTCAGAGCCTTGTGTTCAGCAAAGTTAGCCTGATGTCCTCAGAGTGATCAAAGGCATAGCAGGGCGGAGCCTCCGCATGCCAGAGAGCTCAGTTTATTGGATGGCGATCCCCCACAGCCAGACTTGACTCACACACTTGCTGGGCAGCTTCAGAATGCAGTTTTTTTGGGAGTGTGCTACCTAGGCCTCTGAGGAAACTTTCAGGCATTCAAGGAACACAGAGAGGAACAGGAGAGATTTCCTTTGAAGTCCTCAGAGTCGGCTTTTTACACATTTAATTTGGCTCTTCTGTGTAGTGGGAAGCAGCTCCAGGAGTCAGGATTCTGCTCCTAGCCTCTGTCAGTGCGACCCCTGTGTACAGCGGCTGGCTGCAAGCGTGTAAGATGATCGCTAGTGTCAACCCTCCATAAAACCGTCTTGAAGATGGGGCCCCGGGGAGGCCCAGCTGATGGGCAGAAGAGAAATAGAACATTGCTTGAAATGAAGGAAGCCCAGCTCAGACTGGCCCAGCTGCAAGGATCGGAACTCTGGGCCACTGCACCTACATCCTGTTGGTGTTCCCCATTTCTTAAACCTCTTCCTTTGATATGTAAAAGTCCCCTGAATATGTATCTTTGTCTCTCTCTCTTGACCTGAAGCCTCCTGGAATTCAGAATTGGTTTTAATAAAGAAAAGAGGTCTGGGCCGGGAAGGTGGCGCTAGAGGTAAGGTGTCTGCCTTGCAAGCGCTAGCGTAGGACGGACCACGGTTCGATCCCCCGGTGTCCCATATGGTCCCCCCAAGACAGGGACGATTTCTGAGCGCATAGCCAAGAGTAACCCCTGAGCATCAAATGGGTGTGGCCCAAAAACCAAAAAAAAAAAAAAAAAAAGAAAAGAAAAGAGGTGTTCTAGCTTTTTGGGCTTGAGGCAGAGAGTACAAGGTAAAAGGCCATGGACACCATGATCATCCTTTCCTGGCTAGCTTGGTTTATTATTTCTTTCCTGCTACCCTGCTTCTTCAGACCAGGTTGGGTGGGGTTTAGAAATACAGTGTCTGAAGTGTTCTTAAAACACATATTTTATTTTGCACAAGAGTGGACATCTTCCATGAAGAGATACTCAACCCAGATTTTTCTTTTCCGTGGATACTCATGTTCAGAGTACTCATGATTAAAGTTGAGAGCTAATGCCCATAAATGCTGTTTTTCATATTGATTATGATTTTCTGCATAATATAAGTGCCAATCAGAAATTTTTTGCAAGAGTGGAAACATTTCAGTATCTCTTTCTCGGACACAGCTATCCAAGAATCAGATTCTTTTTTGAACACATCCATCTTATGTCTCACTGTAAAATATTACTGTGAAACTCCCCTGCAGAGAAATATTAAATTCATAGAGAAAAGGAACAATGTCTGCCAAATACAAGTTTAGCTACCCATTCCTTGTCCAACTGGGGCTGTACAAAGTCAGAGTTCTGCTCTCACAGGAACTGCACTACTTCTTCCCTGTTGCCAATAAGGTGAGTGAGCACCCTTCCCCTGAACAGCCGCTTCACTTCTTCATGGAGAAGATTCTAGTAGTGGGCATCCATACTCTCACCCAGGGTGATGAATAGCCTGGATTTGATCACAGTTGTGAATTTCACAAATTATCTTTACCGTGTCTTCTGTCACACAGTTTAGTTCAGCAGGGAGTTTTTTTGGAATACAGTCTATCATATAATGAGTGGATACAATATACAGGTGTGCAACTTCTGATTCTTGTGACTACACAAAAACAATGAGCTATGCACAATGCATCATCTGTACATACATCAACACAACAGATTATTATTCTGAGTGAAATAAGTCAGAAGCAGAGGTGTAGACACAGAATAATCATTTGTGACATATAGGAATATTGCCACATATGGCAATATGGTAATAATATCTAGAGAAAATAGGAATGAGGGACAGGAGGACTAGTCCATGATAGGAAGCTTGCCATAAAAAGTGGTGAGTTCAGTTTGTATAGAGAAAGGTATATTATAACATTGTGAGTTGGAGCATATCACTCTGGACAAGAACTGGATGCTGAAAATGGATAACTGACATGCATGGTACCCTTTAATTAACAATATTGCAAACTATGGTGTAATGAAGGAAAATTTGCAAACCTCAGTGTCATAAAAGAAAAGAGAGATAGAGAGAAAAAAGCAAAATGCCTGCTCCCGACATAGGCAGAGGAGAGTGATGGGAAGGAAAACAGGGACATTGGTGGTGGGGAAAGTGCACTGGTGAAGGGTAGTGTAAATTCTATGATTGAAACTCAAGTATGAATAATTTTGTAACAAATATGCTTAAATAAAAATTATTTTTAAAATGTTTCAGGCAGAGAGAAATCCCTACCCTATGCATCCACAAACTACAGAGGCAGGGGCTGCACTCAGAAGATTCCATATGCCAGTTCTTCCATTTCTCTTCAGCTGGTATGTTGGGGGCTCTGGGCAGGACAGCTAGCCATAGGCCACCTGGGCTGATCACTTATCAGGGGACTGAGATCCCTCCACGCCAGAGTGGTCTTCAGGGCCACACCTGGTAAATCAGGCCCTGGGGGAGAGTTAAGGGGAGAAGAATCCCTCTTTTATGCATACTGGACCCCATTCAGGAGTTCTTTTCTTCCTAGTATACATTTTCAAAAGTACATTTTTAACAACACCCAAAAATATTCTTAATTCTCGACTGTTTCTAGAAAAAAATTGAATTCCCTAGATTTGAATGATAATATTCAAATAGGTCTCTAAAATCAGTGTATATGTAGACGTGACTTCCTATACAGTGATCCTCTCTGACTGCCAAGCCTAATCAATAAACAATTTATCTCTACAATGTATATAGCCCTTTTGATATATTTCCCCTCCTTTACACCAGAGTCCCTTCTACTCCCTCTTCTCCCAATCTGGATTCCTTATCTTTCTCTTAATTAACCCTCTTTACCCTCAGTTCTTTAATTTGTTAGGCACCAAGACCAACCTCCTGCCCCAACAGATTCTGCTCATTCACACACCCCTACAAAGCTCATTATTACTCTTTAACTCTCTCACCCCCAACCATCAGTACCCCACACTTACCCTTTTTAACTTCAGTACTACACAGTTCTAATCACACACCAAAGTCATGCATTGGATTTAACAACCCCCAACTGTTTCAAAAGACATAAAATGGACACATGTCTTTTGAATATTTTATGTGTAGTTTCTTTAACAGCTATAACTTTCTAAATACTATTTTACCATGACAATTCTACCCACTTTTTATCTTGTCTTCTCTTTGTGAGCTGTTCAATAAGAAATTTTGGTGGATGAATCCCTCAGTTTAATGCTTATGATTGAATCATGTCATGGGGATTGTTGGACTTGTTCTTATGGCCCCCATATGTGCCAATAACGCCACATGGAATTGTTCCTTGTTTGCATAGGCATATTAAAATGGGAAAATACTATACATACAAATAAGTTCTTATGTAATAGAGATTGGAACACACAAATCTTGTAGTGCAATGTAACCTTACACCCTGAACATTGATATAGTGACCTGACACCAGCCTCAGATGAACGGGCATCCTCCATTCACCCCTGAACCAGAGAAGCTATCTACAAAACATCCAAGGTTTTTTTATAACAACACCTGGAAGTAATACTCTACCAGGGAAGACCCTACCATGGCTCTGACATTGATCTGCTCAAAAGAAACTTCCCTTAACACTAAGAAGACTTGACAACAACAACGACCTGCTTACAGGACAGGGTTCTCTGCATTGCCCTTTAATTGTGAGGTGAAACGAGAGGACGCTCTGCTCCATCCTGACTGCAATATAGGATATGAAGATTCCAGGATTTTTAATACAGAAACATGTTACCAATAACAGAGACTGTGTGAATAATAAAAGTGTATTGGCACTATAGACAATGTCCTGGATTGGACAAACTAGTTTGCCTGGAGCCTAGATTTGGTCTTATGCCAGGAAACTTCAGGGGTAGGGGCTCCTTGTATTTAGGCCAAGGCTTTTCCTTTCCATGTCTCTCATATTTTGGTGGGCCTTTGAAGACAATAATTGCCACTCTAACACTGTTTTTACTGTACTCCTTTGACTCTAATATTTAAGAAAAACAACCCACTTAAACTTTTGAGTTTAACTTAAACTAATATGCATACATGGAAATGTAAAAAAAGTACTTTGCCTTCAATATTTAAGGAGTTACATAAGTTTTATGTCTTTAGATTGATTTGTGGGCTGCTAAGAAATATTATGTATTACAATCTGGGGACTTGAGGGACAAAGTAATTGTACATGGGTTCTGTTTTACTTTTCTTAATGTTCTTTGGCTGAAAGTTCAAAGTTAAGTTATCAGCAATGGGACTACCGAGAATTCTGTTTATGGGTGATTGTCCTTCCACTGTAACTTTACCTTGTCCTCTTTCTTTGCATCTTTGTTCTCATACTTAAAAATTAAAAATAATATAATATGAAAAAATATGAAAATTTTCAGGCACTCTGTCATAATTTATGATATATCATATTCCTTTAACGAAGTGCCATTTTTGTTTTTGTGTGTATTTTAGTTTGGTGTCTTGCAGCATGCACTAAAGTGTCAATAGATTTTTTTTCCTTTCAGTGAAATCAGTACTTTTCTCTGGAACACTGTCCTTACTTTTAAAGATTGTAAAAAAGTTTTTCACTTTTACCTGTTTAATCTCCATATTGCAGGGTTTCAAATATTCAGCACATTTTGGTTATTAAGAGGAAACGTTTTGAAATGTTTTGCTTACTTATTATCAGAAAGCAAAACTTTTTTTCTCAAGAAGGTTGTTCAATAAGCAGATATAACGAATGATCAGTGCATTCAAAACTATATTTCATAGTGGATGTTACTTCACATCTAATTCAGCTTAATCATAAACTGCAGGGGGAGGGAAATGCAATTTTTTCGATGTTAGAAGTTATTTTGTTTGAAACCAAATTATATATTTTTGCTCAAGATTTTGACAGAGAAACTTTGATTCACCTTCCAAGCCTGTTGAAACATTGCCAAGAAAATAATTCTGATATTGATATTACATACTTTAAAACAGCACTTTCAAATATCAGGGAAGCTTTACTCAAGAGGTTTCAGGATTTCAGAAACAGCAAAGCGACATTGACCTTTGTTAAATAAAAAAAAACCTCTGGATGCCACTGTAATGGAATTAAATATTTCTCCCTTTAATATAGACATTGGCAATTCTGAAATGCAATTTCTGTATTTAAAAATCAAAGAACTGTGGAGCTCAAAATTTGGACGTCTTTGTGCTAATTTAGAAAGATTGGAGAAACACAATTGTGAACTTAGTTCACAGCACAAGCGGTCTGCTTTGAAACACCTGGAGAAGGAAGATACGTTGATTTTTAACACCTGGAATAGTATTCCTGACTCATATAATTAACTAAAAGAGTTAGTGTTTGCTGATCTTTCCTTGTTCGGGTCTACATATTTATGTGAACAATCATTTTCAAGCATGAATCTTATCAAGAGTAAATTGAGAAATCATCTCATCGATAAGAACTTGGAATCGTGCCTAAAATTAAAAACAACAACATACAAACCTGATTTATTCAAAGTATTCAAGGAAATGCAAGGCCAATATTCACATTAGTGTTTATGACTTCGTCAGTCATTGTCAGGATGTAATTTTCTCTACATTGTAAGGCAAATTTTACTGAATTTAACGTTATCAATAAATAATATCGTTCTAAAGTTTTTGTTTTATTAGTTGTGTTTTTTGTATCCTCCCGACCTATGTGGATACTTGCATGCAGAATATTCTCAATAAAAACTTATTGAAACTAAAAACAGTGTACCATTCTATGTACTTTCGGTTTTAAAAATGTGACTCTCAGGGCCGGAATGATAGCATGAAGGTAATGCATTTGCCTCTTGTGCAGAAAGATTGTGGTTCCAATCCCAGCATTCCATATGATCACCTGAGCCTGCCAGGAGCAATTTCTGAGCATAGAGCCAGGAGTAACCCCTGCGTGCTGCCAAAACAAACAAACAAACAAACAAAAAAACAAAAAAACAAAAAAAAAAAACAAAAAAATGTGGCTCTCAAAATAAATTTCAATTGTGGTTTTGGTGAGATTTGGCTCAGTTGAAAAAGAAAATGTTGCCTACCACTGTTTTAGGCAAATGCCCTAAATGATGACTGATGTACCATCACTCCAGTGCTCCTTTATGTCTGTTTGTTTTTGCTTTTGTTTTGAGGCCACATCTGGTGACACTCAGGGGTTAGTCCTGGCTTTGCCCTCAGAAATCACTCCTGACTTGGGGACCATATGGGACTTTGGGGGATCAAACTGCAGTCCTTTCTAGGCAACAGCTTGCAAGGTAGATGCCGTACCGCTTGTGACACCTCTCCAGCCCCTCCATTTTTATTTTTAATTGCATAAATAATATTGGAGTTTCTTCATTCATAAAGGCAAAATTAGAATTTTTAGTGGGTTTTGAAAAAATGGTTTGCAAATACTTTTCAATAGTATTTTAAAATTTACAAGTGATGATAATTGATAGAAAAACTTTTTCCTTTTACAGTTGCTAATATTAATTACTATTACATATTTTAGTTTTTAAATGCTGAGGAAGTTAGCGATGTTGGAAGTATAATCTGTCTTTTTGTGTCTTGGGGCTACACTCAGCTGCACCGAGGATTTACTCATGGCTCTTGCTCAGAGGACTATGTGACTTTAGAGATCAAACATAGTCTGACTGCCACCAAGCAAGACAAGAAACTTGCTTACAATACCATGTGTCTCATCTTTATTATTTAATTTTTCTGACAGTGATGAGAATTGGGCAACTTCTTACTATCTTTGTTATTTGAATTTCTTTAAATAGATGTTTCTCAAAATGCTGAATTTTCTTTGTTTTGCTTTGTTTTATTTTTGCCTTATCTCGCAGTGCTCAGAACAGAATCCTGATTTTTTTGGTTCAGGAATTACTCTAAAGAGGTTCAGGGTAACATATAGGATGAGAATTGAACAAAATGGTTCACTCTTAAGGCAAGTGTTACACACTTTATTATTGCTCCAGCTACTTAATCTTTTAAATTTCTGTAAATAGATATATTCATATTTAATTAATTAAGCAGCTCTAAGACTCTATAATGTGTAGTTAAATTTCTTTTTCACAGTCCCTGAGCATTAGAGAAATTAACCTATTAAAATATTATACACATAATTATAACCTCAAAGTATAAGACTTTAAATTTTAATTAAAATTTATTATACAAGTTGGGGCCGGAGCGGTGGCACTATAAAGGTAAGGCATCTGCCTTGTAAGCACTAGCCTATGAGGGAGCACAGATCTATCCCCCAGAGTCCCATATAGTCCCTCCAAGCCAGGAGCTATTTCTGGGTGCATAGCCAGAAGTAACCCCTTAGCATCAAACAGGTTCGGTCTAAAAAACAAACAAGCAAACAAACAAACAAAAAATTATACAAGTGGGGCCAGAAAGGTGGCACAGTGCTAGGGCCTTTTGTCAGCTGACCTATGTTTGACCTAAATTGACCATGGTTCAATCCCCTTGTTTTCCATATGGTCCCTCAAGCCAGGAGCAATATCTGAGCACAGAGCCAGGAGTAACCCCTGAGCATCACGGGGTGTGACCCCAAAAACAAACCCCCCCAAAAATCAAGTATTTTAAATACTATAACTAAACCTGTCATATACACTCTATTTTTTGTTTTCTAGAGAAATGTTTATAAATTAAAAGAATAAGCAAAATACTGGAACATAGCACAAGAATGAAGACTTTCCTCGCACTCTGATATGAGGCCTAGGTTTGATATCCACACAAAAATAAAATAACTGACAAGTTTCTGTTTGCCCACCCCACAAATAAAGCTAAAATTAAAAGACAGCCGAGTGGGAAAAATATTTGCACTCAACATATCAGATAAAGGGTTGATACAATAGAACAATATTCACAAAGATACCCCCATCCCAAATTCTAAGAACTCTCTATAAAAAACAGGAGAGGTAATCTTTCTCTTGGAGAAAGATTAAATGATGGTCAAAAGGTGCATACAAAATGTTCATCATAGGGGCCGGAGAGATAGCACAGCAGTGTTTGCCTTGCAAGCAGCCGATCCAGGACCTAAGGTGGTTGGTTCGAATCCCGGTGTCCCATATGGTCCCCCGTGCCTGCCAGGAGCTATTTCTGAGCTGATAGCCAGGAGTAACCCCTGAGCACGGCTGGGTGTGGCCCAAAAACAAAAACAAAAAAAAGTTCATCATGACATCATTGGGAAAATCCAAATTAAGATTACAATGTGGGGCCAGAGCAGTGGCGTAGCAGTAAGGTGTTTGCCTTGCATGCAGCTAATCTAGGAAGGACCATCATTTGATCCCCCAGCATCCCATATGGTCCCCTAAGCCAGGAGTAACTTCTGAGCACATAGCCAGAAAGAACTCCTGAGCGTCACTGGGTGTGGCCGAAAACAAAACAAAACAAAAATATGATAATAAAAAAATCATCTTATGTCAGTGAGGATGGCGCATATCCAAAATACTGGTAACAATCTGTATTGGCATATATATGTGACAAAGGAATTTTCATCCTCTGCTGGAGGACATGTTGTCTGCTTTGACGCCTATGGAAATAGTATGGACGATTCTAAGGAAACTCAGAATTGAGCCCGGTATATTGCAGCAAATCAACTTTTGTGTACCTAACCCATGAGAGAAATCTATATACACATATTAATATATATATATATATATATAAATGGAATACTACATAGCTATAAAGAATGATGTAATTGCTGCAACATGAATGGAAATGAAAATGTCATGTTAAATGGAGTATGCCAGGGGCCGGAGAGATAGCATGGAGGTAAGGCATTTGTCTTTCATGCAGGAGGTCATCAGTTCGAATCCCAGAGTCCCATATGGTCCCCCGAGCCTGCCAGGAGCAATTTCTGAGCCTGGAGCCAGGAATAACTCCTGAGCACTGCCGGGTGTGACCCAAAACACACACACACACACACACACACACACACACACAAATGGAGTATGCCAGAATAAGGATAGATACAGGATGATATCACTTATCTGTGGTATTTATAATAGCTTTACGAAGGAATGTAATGTCTTAAGTGGGGATTATCTAGAACACTCTTGGCCCCAGAGTAAATGAGAACAAAATAAATTTACTGGAAGAGGAGGAAATACAGATGTGAAATAAAGGGGACACTCAAATGTCTTTGTGGTAATAGGAAATAGGTAATAGGAAAGAATAGAACTAAATAATCTAAGCATGGTGAAAACATTGATTCATGAGACTCCAACTTTAAAAAACAAACTTAAAAAGGTGCCAGTTATATAACAGGCTGGGCAGGACATTATAGGGCAGACTTTGGGAATATTAGTGAAGGCAAGTTGTCATTGGTAGTAGGATTAGTACTGAAACATTGTATGTTTAAGTCTTAACTATGAATAAAATTGTAGGTCACAATGCTTTAAACAAAAAAGATTTAATTAAAAAAATTAAGTGATAACCCTTTAGTTGTATTGGGGAACAGGCAAAAATTGACAGCTATATTTTCATCAAAGTAATTAACTGGATACTAGAAAATTTGTGAAATTACACTTAACTATTATTCAATACATTGCAACTATATGAATTTAATTTGTAGAAGTATTAAATGTCATTGATCTTCATCTAAAAAAAATTAAATATTAATTTGTTGAAATAAAATGTAAATTATTTCCAAATGTCAATCTTACTTCTTTTATGACTTTAAATACTGTTCAAATTTCTGGTAAATACATTTATTCCTTTATAAATAAAAGGACTGAACAGTTCAATATATCTATGTCTAATACTCTTTAAAGACATTCTAGCTTATTAATTCCTCTACTCATTAGTCACTTATAACTTTCACATATATTTCCTAGGAAAGATATTTTTAGTCAAAAGGACAAAAACAATATAAAGTATCTGAGATTGTGGGGTAGGAAATGGGACTAAATCTAAAAGAAAAAAAAATAAGAGAATAAAAACTGATGGAGAGCATCCAAGATTATGGTATGGAATATCTTGAAATTTTACATTACACCTAATTGCGCAATTCTTTTTCTGCCTTGAGTAGCAAATAGTGTAAATGAAGCTGAAGAAATTACCCGAATTGGTAAATGTTGTTTTATCTTGTTTTAATATGAGAATTCCTGTCATTTTGAGTATAGAAGATTGAGATAAAACTGGCAGTGCTCAGGGATTATTCTTGTCTCTGTGTTCAGAAATGACCTCTAACAGTGCTCAACATACCATGTGTTTAAGAGTGATGGAACCAGTGCTGCACTATGGCTAGCGCTTTGACTCTTCGAATATATTTCTGGCTCCTTAGTATATTTTATATAAATATGAAACATGGCAATCTTAACTGATAGGTAAAAAGGAATGATTAAAATCATAATAAAAAATAAAAGTCCGGTGTTGTTTTGAACTACATAAACACATGTTTTCTAGAAAAAAATGTAAGAAAATTGTTGAGCAAAATGTTTATGACAGATACAACACACTGATAATCAGAGCTAGATAGAGCTGAGATACAACATTTTTGCTAGCATTCTATTATACACATCATAAAATTTAATATTCAACACCTTGACCATTTGTACTTTCAAATAAATTGGAGCATCCCTTTTAGGAAATTTCTTACAAGAGTGTATTTAAACTTAGATATTTTATTGACATTTTACTCACATAAGTAGATCCAGTAGCTCTGCAAATAATACCTTATTCTGTGTGATATCTAATTATGTCACTAATAAATGCTTTAGTTAGATGAGGCAGATATAAATGTATTGTCTTTTCACTTTTTGCCTTATTGTAAACTAAATTATACCCAACAAACAAATGAATCAGTCAAATGAGTCTAGCAATTTCTAGACATTCTCATCTCATTTCTGTCATCTATCACAATTAGAACAAGTCTCATATTAAAAACAGGTTAGAAAATGTCTTCGTGCTACCTCAAAGTTACCTTCTAGGTCAGGGGTCAGTAAGCATTTATTCTAGGAGAATTAATACACATTTCACTAGACTTTTATGTTTTTAAATAATATTTCATTGGGCTTTATTAGCCAAAATGTCTCTGTTAGAACTGTTTCACCTTTGGGAAAACTGGGAGAATATATTTGAACATAATTATAGATTCTTCTTATGCCACAATGCTACAGAAAAAAACATTGATCTTTGAATGATCAGACTATCAGAGTACTGAAACATTCATATATGTTGTATTTTTTGGAATAGTATTTAACTCAGACAACCCTTAATTTTTAATTCAAATTTATATGCAGTCAAATAAAACAGATCTTACCTCACACAGTTTTTTACATCTTTTTAAAAGGTCTGTGCATAGCCTTCATTCATTTACAAAAGGAGAGATAAGTTGGCACTGACAGTCTTTTTTTTTTTTTTAAGATAAACACAATTTATCAAAACTCCCAGAGCACATATTCCAAAAACATCCCTGAAGCCCTCAGAGGAGGAAAAATAAACCCTCATTCTCATATTGTGTGAATTAGCACCAAAGATAGCCAGGAATAAAATCAGATACAATCATAATTCTTGCTTTTAGAACATCCTCAAAAATGACAGCTCATGCTTCAAAGGCCACTGCTTAGCAGAACTTAGACCACAGAAAATGAAGCATGAAACCAAAATTTTATTGCATAGTCTTTTTTCTGCCACAGCAATTTCAAAAAGTAGCCAATTACTGGAGATCTCTAAGTGGAACACTATAAAGCTTGTGCTCAGCTACCTTTCCTAAAACTGTTTCTTTCAGATTTATATACAGAGGGAGAGAAAAAGAAAAGCAAATAGTTTGGAACACAAAAGTAGGACCAATGTTGCCAGAAGGGATTACTTAAATGCACTTAAACATAGGTTTACTGAGAGCAGAGGAAAACACATTAGCCCTGATTGGTTTTAAAGCGTTCTGACTTGAAATCACCAGGTTTTAGGGAAAAGATTTTGGCCAGGTAAATTGATATTTTGTCATGGGCAGAAGAGCCAAAATCTGTCTGCTTGGGAGAAATAGAAAAAAGGTAGCAGATGAAATTTCTCCCATACAACAATTATTTGATTATACACGTAACAACAAACACAAATAAATAAATTCCTTACACTCAGAAACCATTTCATTGACTTGAGAAATGTTCATGGAACAACATACATAAGAAGTTGGCTGGGGCTGGCAACGTGGCACTACAGATAAGGTGTCTGCCTTGCAAGCGCTAGCCAAGGAAGGATCGCGGTTCGATCCCCCAGCATCCCATATGGTCCCCCCAAGCCAGGGGCAATTTCTGAGCCCTTAGCTAGAAGTAACCCCTGAGCATCAAACAGGTGTGGTCAGACAAACAAAACAAAACAAAACAAAACAAAAAAAAGTTGGTAGGATTTTAAAAAATCAAGATACCTTAGAAGTGGGGTGATGGAACCTAGAATTGGGAAGGGGAAAAGGTTAAGGAAGAATGATGAGAGAGAATGAAGATTGAAGAAGTGAGATAATTTAGAAAGTATCTGCACTATGGAAAGGAAAGAAAGCAGAGAAATACAAGAAAATAAAAGCACAGAGAAATTAAAGGCACTTTCATTAAATGATCATGGATGGGACATAATTGAAGGCAAACAATAACACTGGAGGCACATTAATTAAATGCTAGTTTTATATCAGAGATTAAGCCCAGAAAGCTTCATGAATTTGAGTTTTCTAACAATGCTGTGTGTTCTTATTAATAATCCTAGTTAAAAAAGCATAACATTGTGATATAGAATATGTGCTCTGTCTTTTTCTCTCTCTCTTACTCAATCACACCACACACATGCACACACATATGTAAACACACACACATGCAAACACAGACGCATGATATTGTAAACCAGGCAGTTCTAAATTGAGTTAAGCAAATTGGTTATAGGTTAAGAAGAAGCTACAGATCATTTGAACCCGAACGTCAATCCAAGGGGAAATTACATTTTATTTAGAAGTAGAGTCACTGAATAATTTTGAATAAAAATTTAAAATTTAAATGAAAAGAGACAGGGAAGGGTGGGTCATACCCTGCTAGGCTCAGAGGTTTCTAACTCTGTGCCCAGGAGTGGGGACTAGCAGTTCTGAGGGGTTGGGTATAAGGGTTTCATAGAATCTGTTGCATTGAAAGGCAAGAGCTTAACCCTCTGGGTTATCACATTGACCCTAAAATACAGAATCTTAAATAGAAAGTTCCACATTAGGAATTAAAAGTACAGTAGCAAACCTGAAATGAACTGTAAACTGACAATTGCACAACTGAAATTGAGTTCAGAGTTTGAAGATGCCAGTTAGAGGCAAAAACTGTAATGAAGGGAGCATACATGAACTACAGAGTAGAGACTAATTATGATCTAATTATCATATAATTAACATCTAATACAAATGATCTATTAGATAATACTAATGATCACCTAATACAAAAAGGCTGAGGAGTTATTCATAAAGAACATTTCAGGGAAGTTGATTTAGGGATAATGGGGAATTTGGAAGAATAAACATAAGCCTTTCTTGAGGAATAGTGTTCTTGATGAATCTGTGGAACATCACATATCTGTGTACATATCTACATATCAATATGTATAAATTCAGAAAACTCTACCTGAAAGATATGATGGTCTCAAAAGTCCCTCAAAGTTAATGTGTTTGATAGAAATTCACAAAGAGGGTCATGAGGTCATGAGTGGTAGGGTGTTTGCCTTGCACCACGCTGACCCATGACGGATATGGGTTCAATCCCCAGCAACCCATATGGCCCTCTAGGCCAGGAGCAATTCCCGACCTTTCTGACTGTAGAGCTAGGGCTTGACACCTGAACACAGTCTGATGTGGCCCAACCTCCCCCTCAATATAATTTTTTTTAAATGTCTTGATTTCTCTCACTTGATGTGAAAATCTAAATTTCTACTATAAATCTTTTGTGTTGAGAGCTCATACAACATCTAAGCTTCTTTAGTGACTTAGAGAGTCATATCTAGACCATAATAAAATACTACCAATTTCACTTCATATATATGGTATATCATTAACAATTGTACTTCTAAAATCAAGGCAAATGTCACTCATCTTTGTTGAACACAATTGTTAGCTAATGGGCCACCTAATTTCTCTTTGCCAACCTTTCCACTGAATCGAGAGTATCTCACCATAACATTGATGATGTTTTTTTCACACCCACCACTATTAAATCATGCTCTAAAGTGAATGATAAAACAGGCTGGTGGCCTCTGATCCATCTAGAATTCATTCCAATCCACTCTAACCTGAAGAGTAGCCTTTTTTTCAACCCTCAAGTTTAAAGTTCAATCAAAAATTTTCCTTTTACATTTTTTGGGTGGTGGACGCTCCCAGTATTTAGGCCGTTCAGAAGTCACTGACTCATAGACCCAAAAGTTTGGCAGTTAAATACAAGGTCTCAAGGCTGCCACTGGGGATGGGCTGGGGATTCCCCAGGTCACTTAGTTATTGCAGATATACAAGGACCACCCAGTAATGCTTTGATCATTGATTTATTGCATCCTACCTGGTTCCCAGGTCACAAGCCTTTTTCTACTTCTGTTTTATTTACAAAACCATTTATTAGCCTAATCTAACATGCTCAATCATTTTACTTTAAAATGTTACAATGTATTACTTTCACAAACATGTACTGTAATAATAGTTATTGTCCTGATATTATATTTCATCATTATAGCAAAATTTTATTCTTTATGCTTATTAAGTTTATGAATTACTGAATGAATACGTTATTTACATATTTTATTTTTCTGTCTATTTAATGCTAACTCATCCTTCAAACCTCAACTTAAAATCACTTTCATAAAGTCTTTCAAATTCTCTTGACCAAGTCAAATAACTCTGCTTTTTTATACATTAATAATAGGTTTAATTTAGTGTATTCAAATTATTATTTTTTTCTTTTCCCTCCTCATAAAGACCAGTAATTCAAAGGTAATACACTCCTGTCACTTTTATTCTTGTATTTTGTGAAACTACTATTTTCAAAGTTAATACAACTGATTTTTAATTAACTACTCAATTTCCAGTCTTCTTACTCATCTGAAATATTTCAATAGCCTTTTCTTATTGAAATAATTTGCAAGTTAATTTGCATTAAAAAAATCAACCTCTTTCACTTTATTTACTCTTACTTTTGTCAATTTGTTCTACTTTTCTATATCAAAAAAATAATGTTGATGTTATGCCATATTAACTACTCGATATAATCTTCTCTAATTTTAGTCACTGAAAATTCTTTTTTATTCTTGCCTTATAAACATAAATAATAATCATGTCTCCAGTAACTTCCATTTCATATTCATATATATGGAATTGGCTAGTGCTATAGTGGATATATTTTTATATATTTTATTTAAAAACCTTGATTACATACATGATTGTGTTTGCGTTTCAGTCATGTAAAGAACACCACCCATCACCATTGCAACATTCCCATCACCAATGTCCCAAATCTCCCTCCTCCCAACACAACCCCTGCCTGAACTCTAGACAGGCTTTCTATAACACTCATATGTTCTCATTATTAGGATAGTTCAAAATGTAGTTATTTCTTTAACTAAACTCATCCCTGTTTGTGGTGAGCTTAATGAGGTGAATTGGAACTTCCAGCCCTTCACTCTTTTGTGTCTGAAAATGATTATTGCAAGAATGTCTTTCATTTTTCTTAAAACCCATAGATGAGTGGAGCCATTCTGCATTTTTCTTTCTCTCTCTGACATATTTCACTCAGCATAATAGATTCCATGTACATCCAAGTAAAGGAAAATTTTATGACTTTATTTTTGCATAATATTCCATTGTGTATATAGACCACAGTTTCTTTAGCCATTCATCTGTTGAAGGGCATCTTGGTTGTTTCCAGAGTCTTGCTATGGTAAATAGTGCTGCAATAAATATAGGTGTAAGGAAGAGATTTTTGTATTGTATTTTTTTGTTCCTAAGGTATATTCCTAGGAGTGGTATACCTGGGTCGTATGGGAGCTCGATTTCCAGTTTTTGGAGGAATATCCATATCACTTTCTATAAAGATTGGACTAGACGGCATTCCCAGTGGATACGAGTTCCTTTCTCTCCACATCCCCACAACACTGTTCTCATTCTTTGTGATGTGTGCCAATCTCTGTGGTGTGAGGTGGTACCTCATAGTTGTTTTTATATGCATCTCCCTGATGATTAGTGATGTGGAGCATTTTTTCATGTGTCTTTTTGGCAATTTGTATTTCTTCTTTGTCAAAGTGTTTGTCCATTTCTTCTCTCCATTTTTTGATGGGATTATATTTTTTCTTGTAAAGTTCTGTCAGTGCCTTCTATATTTTGGAGATTAGCCCCTTATCTGATGGGTATTGGGTGAATAGTTTCTCCCACTCAGTGGGTGGCTCTTATATCCTGGGCACTATTTTCTTTGAGGTGCAGAAGCTTCTCAGTTTATTATATTCCCCTCTGTTAATCTCTGCTTTCACTTGCTTGGAGAGTGCAGTTTCCTCCTTGAAGATGCCTGTAGTCTCAATGTCCTGGAGTTTTTTGCTTTTGTGTTGTTCTATATATCTTATGGTTTCAGGTCTGATATCGAGGTCTTTAATCCATTTGGATTTTACCTTTGTACATGATGTTAACTGGGGGTCTAAGTTCAATGTTTTGCAAGTGGCTAGTCATTTGTGCCAACACCACTTGTTGAAGAGGCTTTCTTTGCTCCACTTAGGATTTCTTCCTCCTTTATCAAAAATTAGGTGATTGTATGTCTGGGGAACATTCTCTGAGTATTCAAGCCTATTCCACTGATCTGAGGGCCTGTCTTTATTCCAATACCATGCTATTTTGATAACTATTGCTTTGTAGTAAAGTTTAAAGTTGGTAAAAGTAATAACTCCCATATTCTTTTTTCCAGTGGTTGCTTTAGCTATTCTAGGATGTTTATTATTCCAAATGAATTTTAAAAGTGCCTGATGCACTTCTTTGAAGAATGTCATGGGTATCTTTGCAGGGGTCCTCAAACTTTTTAAACAGGGGGCCAGTTCACTGTCCTTCAGACTGTTGGAGGGCCAGATTATAGTAAAAACAAAAATTATGAACAAATTTCTATTCACACTGCATATATCTTATTTAGAAGTGAAGAAACAAAATGGGAATAAATACAATATGTGGCCCACGGGCCATAGTTTGAGGACCATTGCTTTAGAGGGATCACATTAAATTATTTTTGATATCTTAAAGGCATTTAAGATGTACACAAAACAGAACAGTAAACTATCTTTTTTAAAATAAATCTTAAATAAACATGATTTAAGCAAACATTCTGATCACTTCCCTATTTTCCTTCCTGAATTTTCTTTATAGTGCTTACATAATATGTATTTGAGTGATACTTTCTATCTCATCCAAAGATATGTTTTTAAACCTACTATTTTATATTCCATTTCAAATGTCTACCACAGAACCTAGCACAAAGTTTGTATTTCAAATAAAATTGCTAAATTGAATACATGGTTATTAATATAAACAATATCCATTGATAAAATCACTGGAAAAGAATTTATATATGTTTTTTATTTGTATTGTTTTTCAATTGTCTACAAATGGAATCATTAATTTCTTTTGGATGGCTTGAATGAAAAGAAATAAAACTAAGTCTTATATATAATATGGTGCCCAGAGTTGGTGTGCAGTGTAATAATCTTCAGAAATGGCAAATACTGAAATTAAAAGTTAAAATTATTTGATAACTTATAAGCCATTAATAAACTTTAAAATCAAATTAGTATAGCTATATCAGTATATGGCAAAATACAATAGATAAGGTAATTGATAGGGGTGTCACTGAGGCTGCAAAGTTAGTTATCTTAGATTTAATCTAGAATAAATAGATTTAATGTCTCTGTTTAAATTCCCAGAATCATTTTTTTACTTTTATTTAAAGACCATGGTTAAAAATTGTTTATTGTTATGTTCCATTCATAGAATGTACAACACTCTTCATCAGTGCCCCCCACCCACTGATGTCTCCTTTTCCCTCTCATTCTTCATCCCTACTTTGGCCTGTCCCTAGAAAAGGCAAGTTCTCTCTCTTTCTCTTTTTTATTTTCTCTTTCTTTCTTTCACTCTCCCTCTCTCCTTTTTGACACGTGTTTTGTATTATTGTTAATAGTGAGGTTTGTTGCATGTCACTTTCTCCACTTTTAGCACCATGTTCTTGTCCAGAGTGATCAGTTCTAATGATCATTGTAACATTGGACCCCACTATACTCTATCTGCATTCACCACTCTTTGTGCTACCATATGATCCAGTCATACCACGTATAGGAATAGACCCCAGGAACACAAACCTCTTCACATCTATGTGCATTGCAGTACTATTTGCAATAGCCAGACTCTGGAATCAACCCAGGTACTGAAAACAGATAAATGGGTAAAGAATCTGTGGTACATATACACAATGGAATACTACGCAGTCATTGATAAAAGTGAAGTTATTAATTTTCTTATCCACGGATGATTATTATGCTGAGTGAAGTAAGTCAGAGGAAAAGGGATAGACATAGAATAATCTTACTCATTTGTGAGAAACAATAAATAGTATGATAAAAATATCCATAGACAATAGAGATAAGTGTCAGGAGGTCGCTGAACCTTTTTATCATAATGTTATTAATATCTCTCTGTTCTTCACTAGTTTCTTTGTAATCCTAAAATGTTGGGCCTTTTCTATTTCCTCTGTGTGAAAATAAAATTAGCTACTCTAAGTTTTGAAGCTATCTTTTCAATGTAGTTGGTTACTAATTTGTTTACAGGAAAATCGTGGCTAACTCCCTTATTTAGGATAAACTCCTGAATTATGCTAGGAACCACTTCCAGAGGGGGAAAAATGACCTTACAATGTGAGTTTAACATTTTAGTGACTATCCCAATTACTTGGTACAATTCAGGTATGGCACTGATTGAAAGCACTAGATCTAACCCCCCAAAGTGCTCAAAGGCCATCAGAGCTACACTAGAGCTGGAATCAATCTTGGCCCCTGCATAAAAAACTCACACTCAACCCCTTTGAGATATCTTCCATGCCACAAATACCTTATTTAAATATTGAAATAGGGGGGGATTATTAGTTAATAAGGGTTAGTAACTAATATTTGCTTGCCTTTTAGAGATTTACTA
Organism: Suncus etruscus; assembly: GCF_024139225.1. Taxonomy (NCBI): domain Eukaryota; kingdom Metazoa; phylum Chordata; class Mammalia; order Eulipotyphla; family Soricidae; genus Suncus; species Suncus etruscus. The sequence continues at coordinate 7,452,121 of NC_064860.1, forward strand.
GGCTCAGTCATTGTAAGACATTTAAGAAGACTCTATAGTTTCCACTCTTTGGATATGATGATCTGATACAAAGAGGAATTCATGAATTGTAGGTGCTGATAGATTTGATTTTATACAGGAAATTACCATGAGTCTATAATGCTCTAAACTGACTTTAAGCTCAGTTTTTTTTAATATGGGTAATAATTAGAACTATGACTCATCTATATTTGATTTTCACTTTCGTTTACCATTATCTTAGGAAATAACCTTATAAACAATAGAAACAAGATTAGGAATGTAAGTATAAGTTTCCTGATTCTTTGTTTTATTCAAAACAGCACTATATTTGAAAGCTCTACCCGGATCCATGTGAAAGGATTCTTGAATGCTAGAATTCTAGAATGCTAGAATGCTAGAATCCTAGCAGAGAGCCACATACACATACGGAATTCTGATTTTTCTGTCACTAATGAGATTGCAGAGGGAGTATTGCAGGAAATATCCCAGCATGGTAGTTATTTTTTTTGTTTCAGTAATATTCTTCAAGTCTCACAGACATAACTTCAGATATTTGTGTTTCATCATACCAACAAAATTTCAAGTGTTACTCTAAACTCTCCTTAGAAAATAACTCCTACAGCATCTGAAGCAGTAACAGTGCAAAGGTAGGGCACTTACCTTGCAAATAACTGATCTAGGTTTGATTTCCAACTCTGCATATTGTTCCCTAGTACCTCCAGAAGTGATCCCTCAAGGTGAAGGAAGGAGTTATAGGTCATTGTCTCAAAAACAAAAAAAATAAATTAAAAAAAAAAGAAAAAGAAAATCACTTCTACCTTCAAAGTAGAAGAAAGTTGATATTGCAAATCAATACATCTATATAGCTATAATATAATATAATGCTATAATATAATAATATAATATAATGCTACAATAGCATGGTCTCCCATGCTATTTAAAAATGGTCTTGCTAGTAAATTAAATGCTTTTAAACAAAGTCACAACTACCATTTATGAATTCAGAAAACATTTTTTGTGTTTCTAGACCCCAATAATACACCAAATAAAGAATAACACTGAACACAAAATTAACATATATCAAGAGTCAAAATTGAATTAAAAAGTACCTTGGGAAGAACTTAATTGTCAACTCTCCCCCACTGTGTGTGTGTGTGTATGTGTGTGTGTGTGTGTGTGTGTGTGTGTGTGTGTGTGTGTGCGCGCGCGCACGCGCACTGCCTCTAGAATAACTACTGTTAAACAAAAGGCACTCTTAGTTTTAATCTTCAGCCAAAAATTTACTAATGGGAAGAATAATTAGTGCTAAACAAAAGGTGCTCTTAGTTTTCATCTTCAGCCAAAAATGTACTAATGGAAAGATTGTTCCTCAGAAAAGTAAAGTGGTAGCTTTTGGAATTAAAAAATGAGGGTGGAAGGGTACCAGTATTCATTTAAGAAGTATAAATGCTTAGCAGCAAGCAGAGAATACATATTCTTGAGTAAAAACAGGCCTCAGATATTTTGCTGGCTCTCCAAGAAAGTACTCTTCAGGAAGAGTTTGCTCTTAATCTCCTGACAATAAGAAGTGGAATCTGAAAGGAAATGAGTTTTGATAAAGGACAGAAAGTTTTATCTTCAACTTATAAAAACAAAAATCATTGAGTTTGTGGAAGGTTCACATCATAATACAAGTCAGAGAGAAACTTGACCTTCATGATTATCAACTTGGAATGACTAATGAAATAATTTCTTGAAACTGATAATTAGCTATTCACTCTCCCCACCGCTGAAACTCATTTGGTCTGGAGTAACCTTAGATACATATTATTATCCTTCATGAGGTCTGAAACATGAAATAAGGAAGGACAATACAAAACAGGGAGGCCAGAGAAATAATCGATGATATGGTTACCTTGCATATAGCCTTGCTAGATTCGATGCCAGGCAACTCTAATAATCTCCTGAGCATGAACAGCAATGATTCTCTGATTACAGAACCAGTAAGATCTGAGCTCTGCTGAGCATGGCATGCGCGCGCGCACACACACACACACACACACACACACACACACACACACACACACACACACACACACACACATACACGAAAGAACACATAAAAATATATAAAAAAGAATACATAGTAAATTAGGATAGGGATTATTTTATTAAATACATCTGGGCCCGGAGAGATAGCACAGTGGCGTTTGCCCTGCAAGCAGTGGATCCAGGACCAAAGGTGGTTGGTTCGAATCCTGGTGTCCCATATGGTCCCCCGTGCCTGCCAGGAGCTATTTCTGAGCAGACAGTCAAGAGTAACCCTCGAGCACCGCCGGGTGTGACCCCCAAAAAAACAAAAAAACAAACAAAAAAAAACCACAACAAAAACAAATACATCTAATCATAATTTCTTAATGTTTGACCCTTCATATTATTACCTTTTCATATTTCTTTGTGAAATATGACATTGTATATACAAAGGCACATATTACAATATTTTTGAATTAGCATGGCTTTTCTTTTATTATATCATAGCTGACAATGCTTAGATTATTCAGAAACAATTCTATAGAATTATTAAACATTTAAACATTTAAATGTTGATCTGGCAATAATCTCATTTTATACTTAGTAAAGTTATAAATTAAATTAAATTTAATTTAAATTTTAAATTTAAATATCATTTAAAAATACACATTTGAAAAGTAGAGTAATATGCCACAATGGTCAATTGCATTTGAAATTAATGTCTGATAAGTCAAGTATCCATTTTCAAACTGTTTCCTCTTATTTCATCTGTTGATATCTGCTTCTAGGACACTAATGAATTAAAACTGTAACTCCTACCAGGAAAAATTAGACCTTCCATCACATTTTTTCACATTTTATGCAGCATTTGATTTGGTTAAAATATTATTTTTCCTGATGTGATTGTGACAAGAAAGTTAAATAATTTATATAAGCTGGTGGGGGGGGGACAGTAGTTTGATTTAGAAAAATAGATTATTTTAAATTCTTTTTAAATAATTATACTCTTAGGTTTCAGCTTTTTTTAATAAGCCTTCAAAGTTTCTATATTTCTACTTCTTGTATACTGAAAATAACTCTAATATTTCCAATTTGTTTTCTTCCTTCACCGCAGCTTCCTCCTCTCGCCTCTTGCCTTTGTCTCCTGTCATAAACTACCCTCTCCCTCCTTGCACTCCCCTTGTGTCCCCATATCTTCTTTTTCTCTTTTTATCTCTCCTCTCTCTCTTACTCTCTCTCTTTTTCTCTCTCAAAGTCCCTCCCCATTGAACCCATGACTTCACATATCCAAGACAAATGTTTTGCCACCGATCAAAGCCCCTTGCTGCTTTTATTTTCTTATATTTGTATTCACATCTGAATTTCTATAATTAATTCACAGATCATGTCATAATTAAAGCCAGTGCCTAAATCCAACTGAGACATACTGGAGATAGAAGTTTCTAAGTACTCCATAAAATAGGTTAAGAAGAATCTCTCAAGTCCAGAAAAATTATTCACAAGCCTGGAGAAAATGTTTTTCATACTGGGACTCCAGGTTCAAGCCTCAGCACCACAGAATACCTGAGCAACACCAGGAGTCACTCCCAAGTATGTACCAAGAATGGCCACTGAGCACAGTCAGAAGTGCACAAAGGTATTTCTCAAAGCATAGTAATATGACTGAATGTTGTTTCTTAAATGAGCTATTGCTATTATATATCAAAGATGAGAACTTAAAAGAAAACATGAATTTTGAAGTAGTATAATATTAATAAAGTAGACAAAGAAGAAACAGACTATTCAAGAGAAGAAAAGATAAGATTAGTTATAGTTCTAACAGTCACCTAAATGATAAACTTGTTACTGAGCAAAGAAAATGTTTTATGTGGCAATTGACTTATTTTTCAAGAGAAATATGTTCGTCTTTCATATTTTATATGGTTTGTTTTGGGAAAAATCCTTGATGTACTTCAGATTTATTGCTTGCACTGTACTCAGGAATGCCTTAAGGTAGTGCCAGGGAATCTAATTTGGTTAGTGATTGGTGAGGAAAGCATCTTAATCCTTCTAATAACTATGGAACCCCAAGAAAGAGAAATTTTCAAACATTACTCATTTGTGTTTTTTTTTATTTATTTATTTTTTTACCATCGACAGCTTTAAACACTAGGAAAATAAAGAATCAGAAAGAAGATAAGAAATATTCAGGGATTTTGAGGAGTACTAAACAAGTTTTTACTTAGTTTAAGGTAAAAAAAAAAGAAAGGCTTATAAGGGAATAGTTATAATAAAGTCTTGAGATAAAGAACCCGCTATGCATCAAGGTGGGAGAGAAAAGCAGAAGATTAAAGGACTGAAGTAACTATTGAAAACATCACATTAAAATCAAAATTTAAATAATTATGTAAAAAAAAGATTCCCCCAAAAGAAAGGTGTAAGAAACCCAAGTCTTTCTTTGCTTGGGGTATAGTTCAGGTGTGACAAGGCTAAAAATGGCCATGGAAATATATATGTATACACACACACACACACACACACACACACACACACACACACACACACACACACACACACACATATATATATATATATATATACACACAGGAAATCAAAAATTTATAACATAAATTTTCATGGTGTTGTTATTTTCAATAACATGTAATAACTCAAATAAAAAAAGAGAAAAAAAATACAAAGCAGATCCCTCAATTGTGAAAGGATGAGGATTTTTCCAGCTGTAAAATGAAAATAAGAGAAATAGAGTTGAACAATGGAGTTACTTAAGTTCTTCTATACTAGGTTTTGTCTGGATAACATGGTGACACGTATTAAAAAAGAAAATGGAAGAAATGAAAGCAAGCCTAGATACAGGGGTTGATGGAGAAAGGATCATTTGTAATTCTGGATTTGTAAATGAGAATGAGAAAGGCAGAGCCAAGAGAAAAAGAGGAAAGAAAGAAAGAAAGAAAGAAAGAAAGAAAGAAAGAAAGAAAGAAAGAAAGAAAGAAAGAAAGAAAGAAAGAAAGAAAGAAAGAAAGAAAGAGAGAGAGAGAGAGAGAGAGAGGAGGGAGGGAGGGAGGGAGGGAGGGAGGGAGGGAGGGAGGGAGGGAGGGAAGGAAGGAAGGAAGGAAGGAAGGAAGGAAGGAAGGAAGGAAGGAAGGAAGGAAGGAAGGAAGGAAGGAGGAAGGAAGGAAGGAAGGAAGGAAGGAAGGAAGGAAGGAAGGAAGGAAGGAAGGAAGGAAGGAAGGAAGGAAGGAAGGAAGGAAAGAAAGAAAGAAAGAAAGAAAGAAAGAAAGAAAGAAAGAAAGAAAGAAAGAAGAAGAAAGAAAGAAAGAAAGAAAGAAAGAAAGAAAGAAAGAAAGAAAGAAAGAAAGAAAGAAAGAAAGAAAGAAAGAAAGAAAGAAAGAAAGAAAGAAAGAAAGAAAGAAGGAAAGAAAAAGAGAGAATGACAGAGAGAGAGAGGGAGAAAGAATAAAAACATCTGACCCATAGGCAGGCAGTGGGGAATGGATAGGGGAAAAGTGGGGACTTTGATGGCAGGAAGGATGAAGGGTGTTTGTTGTACATTGAATGATTGAAACTCAATCATGAGCAACTTTGCATCTGTGGAAAAAAATGCTAACTTACAATTACAACATTGTAATCACATTGCTTAGATAAAGTAAATATTTTTAATGATATCTTTATTTAAGCACCATGATTACAAACATGTTTGTAGTTGTGTTTCAGTTATATATATAAAAAAAAGAACCCCCCCCCATTCACCAGTTTAACCTAACTAAAGAGGCGAAGGATCTATACAAAGAAAGCTACAAAACACTACTTCAAGAAATAAAAGACAACACAAAGAAATGAAGACACAAACCCTGTTCATATATGGGAGGATAAACATCATTAAAATGTCAATGTTCCCCAAAGCACTGTACACATTTAATGCAATTCCTCTAAGAATACCCATGAAATTCTTCAAAGAAGTGAATCAAACATTTCTGAAATTTATTTGGAACAATAAATACCCACGAATAGTTAAAGCAACCCTGATGAAAGAGAAGATGGGAGTAAATATTTTTAAATAAAAAATGAAAAATAATAATGAAATAATTTTATTTTTTAATAACTAAAGTTGAAAGTAGTAAAAGTTCAAGACCCAGAATTGAGTAATTAGCCAAATTTAGCTTGGAAATAGATAGAATGACAAGCATAATATAATGGCCAGGGAAATATCTATTATATAATTTACAACCAACCCAATTTACTACTAAGGACAGGAAATATAAAGGAACATTATCAACCAGTGTCTAAATCAGGAGTTTTAGAAGTGATTATCTCTGCTCAGGTAGTAGTGGATTGTATCACGAAAAGCTAAGTGAATTACAATTGCATTGACATACTGGATAAATTCTGCCACTTTACACTCAGGTGAATATTGTCACATTCACACTTGGGGGCAAATTGTGCATTCTGTAAAGAAATAACTATTGACCCTCATCCCTCTTCAGGCCCACACAAATTGTTTAATCGTAAAAGATTCATTAATGATTCCTACAAACAAACAAGCAAACAAACAACTTTTTCTACTTGAACAAATTTTACTATAAACTCTCTGGTTTCCTTGACTTAACATTTAGAATGTCCTATATCTTATTCAGATAACTTTTTGTTTTCCTTTCTTTATTTAAAGGATGAACATTTTGCCGATATTAATTCATACCATCATTTTAGCCTTTATTGGCTTTATTTTTGTTTTGTTATGATATAGGGGCTATCCAGGTAGTGCTCAGGAGACCATATAGAATCTGGAATCAAACCTGCCCCTCCACCCCACAGATATTACAAGGATGTGCTCAGTTTTTAAAGATTTCTCTTGCTCCATTCTCTTGGTTTGTATCTTTCAAATACCCCTTCTCATCTATATGTTTAATTATTCTCCAATTATTATAGACATTGAAACAAACATTTTGAAACTCCTATATTATGGTATTTTGAGCCCATAGAAGTAAATTCTGTGTATAGAGCAGTAGTAAGCTTACAGACTGCCAGGTGTGCCCCCAAAACCAAAACAGACAAAAATATTTAGGGCTGCAGAGATACTACAGTAAGAATGGTGCTTGCCTCATAATGTATCAAGCCCTGTTTTTCCCCCAGCATCTAATAGGGTCCCCTAAGACCACCATGAGTAATCTCCGATGGTAGACCCAGGAGTAATCCCTGAGGACAGATAGTGTGAGGCAAAATTAATAATAATAAAAAACAATAAAAACAAAAGCTACTATACCAGAAAAGTAAATAAATCCTTCAAATTTATTATTGTTCAAAAGCACACCTATTTCTTTAAAGCTTCAAAAACAAACTCTTAGAAGTAGGTTTTCTTTCAATTTCCTTCACTCTATCTCAGTTATATTTTCAACTGAGTTTCACTCTAATGCCAAGAATATGCCATCAACTCCAACTCCGATCACCAATGAACTGTCTGTTTTCTAATCGAGGGGATAGTTTTCATTCTTCACCTTAGTCAACCTCTTAGCAATATCCAACAGTGATAACTACTTTGTCTTTCTTATAAAACACTTTTCCTTACACTCTTTAGAATAAAACACATTTCTGTTTATCTCCTCTGTAACTGCTCATTTTTATTCTGTACAAGCCCACTTATTTAAATGTACTCATATCAAATCCATAAAAAAATCCTATATTGATGTTATTTAGCCAGGAATTCTTTTTTGGGGGGTCTGGGCCACACCCAGTGGCACTTAGGGGCTACTCCTGGCTATGTGCTCAGTAATCTCTCCTGGCTAGGGGGACCATATGGGACACCAGGGACCAAAACAGGTTCATTCTGGATCTGCTGCGTACAAGACCAATGCCCTACTGCTGTGCTGTCACTCCAGCTCCAACCCTAGGGAGTCTTATTTATTATTACTTTACATTTCACCAGGCATTATTCTGAAATGATCTATCAGAATATCTCCCACTTACTTTCTATGTTTCCAAATTTTCTACCATGATGTCTTTATTCGGGTAACTAATGACTCACTCAAGACTTATGTTTGAGAGGACCAAAGAGAAATTTTGTTCTGGGCTTTTCAGATGGCAGGATTCTATGATTAAGTAAAATCATAGAAGTTTTGCTAAATCCCAACTCATTGAAATTCGAACAGGCTGAAACATACTTTGTATGAAGGCGGTCTGGTTCCATCCCATATTACAGACACCTGAGAAAAATCTGAGTACAAAACAAGGAATAGCTTCCCTAGATATGACCCCCCCCAAAAGTTAAGTTTAAAGGGTATAAATATTTTTACCAGAGAAAAAGAATACATTACACATACATACATATATATATATATATGCTAGTAAAAGCACTACATATATAAAATATGTATTCATATACTATATACTTTATATTATAAATTGCAAATTTAATATATATTAATTATATATGTATACATGTATGTGTATTATATATTTTATATATTATATATTTTGATATTATTTCTAATATACCTATTTATTCATTTTTTTTTTATTTTGGTTTGAGGGACATACAAGGTGACGTTTGGATGCTTACTCCTAGCTCTATGTTCAGGGTTTACTTCAGGCCATTTTGGATGACCCTTTATAGTTCCATATATCAAAAGTTTGGTTGTAGCCTACCTGCTGTACTATTACTCCAGATCCTACTATTGTATTGTTTAAGTAAATTCTTGTTTTATCCTCAAACTCCACTTAAGCTTTCCGTAAATTAACTGATTGATTTCTTAGTTTATTGCTGTCTTCATCTCATTTAACATATATTCACTATGTACTTCTATTATCATATGTGATATATGGTATTTCAATTTTTACTGGTAGGTGTTTTCTTTTAATCTGAAATTAGAAACAAATAAATATGAGTATTTCATTCTACTCATAATTTTCCTTTCTAGAACTTGCATTTCTGCTGGTAGATGTCAAATGTACAATAAAAAACTTTATATGAATAACTAAACACCAATAGACCAATAAATTATGCTCTGGGGTTTTCAGAGATATTAATAGCTACTCCCAGAAGGAGGGATTCTATGATTAAATGAAGTCAGAGAAGTTTTTACTAAATCCCACTCCTTGAGATTCTAAAACACATTTGCATCTGAAGAACTTGATATCCTTAAAATAGAAAACTATTTGCCTTTACATAATGTTTAGAAAAGGAAAGCTTTCTTTTCATTTACTTGACTTCACTTCCATATTAGCACTTGCTGCACAATGTTTCCTTAGTTCTCAATGCAATCTAAATGCTTTTTTATTCCGATCTGCAAATTATATGTTAAAGAATATGATGAGAGGGCACTTTCTTTTTACACTGGATGCTCACTGTCAGTAAGGCTCAAGAATAATGCCCTAAGGCTGTAAATCAGAGACTTCTTAGTGTTCAAGTAATTTTCAGCAGTTTGGTACCCTCATACATTATCAACAGATTCATCACATATAACAGAAGTTTGTTTTCTTTTTCTAGCTTTCTTTTTACTCAGTTACCAATTTCAAAAATTAAAGCGTACTGCTTCATGTAGAACAATAAGTGCGACTATTACAATCACCTCAAGATCATTTCATTATGTTGGGCCATTTTGTAAAAGGGATCTTATAATTATAATATGTCTATTTAAGAATTAAATATACCATCAAATAGTTATGAGCATAATTCAAGTGATAAAAGTATTAAGAACATTTCAATTCAAATTCTAAAACCTTACCTCACCATTTACATGTTATTTATGTTGCTTAGAGGAATTTGGAGAGAGTATTTCAAAATCAGAACCCCAAACAAAACAATAATCCTCCCCTGAAAAACTTTTAGGCTATCCTTTCTTTATGTGTGACAGGAAATCACTTTTTTTTTTGGCAAACAGAAAGTTCTGACATATGATGTGACAAATACCATTATATAATAATACAGCACCCATCCTGGTGATCAGAACTCTTATTAAGATCTACCGAATAGCAAAGTGACTCATCGTCTCCTAAGCTCTGTCTCAATTCTAGTAATTTGGGACAAGTGTGGGGAAGTTACAAGTTGTTTATGTGCAACTGCTAATGAGAGGGAAGTTACTTAGCAACATTAAGTGCTTGCATTTTTCCCTAATCTTTAAAGACTGCAACAAATTGAACAATCACAGAATACAAAGGTAAAGGGGGTGGGGGGCAATGCAGCAGTTATGTTTTTCACAGAATGAAAATTTTTGCTCAATAACTGTACTTTTATTTTTAATTCACCATGATTCATCTCTCTTGGAACCAGAATTTTTTCATGTGTACAATTCCCAGCTCCTCATGGTCAGCAACAGAATTTGTTCTACAGTGAAAACACTTCTGCAGATGGAGAGGGCAAATGGGTGTAAATCTTTTCTCAACCTCATGTAACAGGATTTCTGTTCTTTTTCATCACCTTCATTAATTTCCCTCTATGCCTGCTTTCAAAAGAACAACAGTTTATCTTGTGCCGATCTCCTTGCTCATATTTGTTTCCTCCTGTCTTTATCTTTCAGTCAAATCTTGAGAAGCACAGAAGATTGTTTACCCAAACTGATCTTCCTTCCTTAACCAAACTCAATGCCTGACAGTGCACCTCAGTGATTAAGTCATGCAATTTTAGAGCGCAGGACACCTGTGCAGTTTTCTTTGCCCTGAAAGCCAATCCAGAAGACACTTAGCCAAAGGGCCTTTAGACTGGTGCGGAACTGGGACCCTGTGATGGAGTTACACATATTTTGTTGTATAGCTACAACCTTCTGAGATGAGAATGTTTGGACATCCAGATAGAAGTTGGGGTTTGAGTGAAAACTCACCCAAGCAGGTGCACCTTAGCTCTGTACTACCTCTCCAACCTCCCCAATTCTTTATTTTTAATATGACAGTTTTAATAACTATATTCTGGTGCTGGAAAGATAGTTTAGCATATAGGGTTCTTGTCTTGAACCAAGCTTACCAGAGTTCAATCCCAGGTACCCCACACTGTTCCCGGAAAACCAACAGAAGTGATCCCTAAATAGAGCCAGGAGTAAGCCCTGACCCCTGCCACAGTGGTCCAAAACTTTAGATATTATACATGAATATATTTTATATAATTTATATTTACATAAGTCTAATTTAATGAACTATTTTTCCATCGGTGTTGAATGTTACTTAGAATGTTTTAATTAAAACATTATCTAAGAAAAGAAGAGAGGCGGAGGGGCTGGAGAGATAGCATGGAGATAAGGCATTTGCCTGGCATGCAGGAGGATGGTGGTTCAAATCCTGGCATCCCATATGGTCCCCCAAGCCTTCCAGGAGCTATTTCTGAGTATATAGCCAGGAGTAACCCTTGGACGCTGCCTTGTGTGATCCAAAAACCAAAAAAAAAAAAAAAAAAAAGTAAAAAATTAAAAGAATAGAGGCAGAAACTACTGGTAGTTACTTCCGTTTTTTTTTCTGGGGGGGGGGGGCACAGAAAGGAAATTCTTTGGCTAACAGTACAAGAAGATATATTTTGCTGTATCCTCCACCTTGCCAAAATTAGTTGCTGAATAATGTCCAACCTCTCTGGAATTTTGTACTTGATGTTCCGTTTTTCCCTTTACTGTTCCTGCCATGATTTTTCATAGCACCTCTCTATATGCCTGTTTTCACATTAATATACTTTCAAAAGGAGTTGATCAAATGAGCAATAAAACTCCTCACCAGAGAGGTTACATGTCTACAGTCTGAATCAGTATAAAGCGGAATAGACAATATTGATAAAAGCAATATAATATTATACATTAAGTAGCTTTTAGCTGTAATTATATCTCAAGAAAGTCAAAGAAGACTAACTAAAAATCACTGGTATGGTTTTAGGTTGCTAGAAGAAATTCATGTTGTGAAGAAAAGGAAACTCTAACATTTTACTTATATGTGAAAAATGAAAAATGAAAGCAAACTAAAAGGCAGAAAATAAGAAAACTGGGTCTAGCTTGATAGGAGACTATCTGCTTTGCAAGTGTGACACCACAGATTTGATCTTTGGACCCAGCTCATCTATCAGGTGCAATTAAATTTATTCTTTTTTCCCTCTTTTATATTTTATATCTTTATTTAAACATCTGGATTACAAATATGATTGTAATTGGGTTCCAGTCATATAAATAACACCCACCTTCACCAATGCAAGATTCCAATTACCAATGTCCCAAAGCTCCCTCCTCTCCACACCCCTGCCTGTACTTGAGAAAGACTTTCTACTATCCTCATTCATTCACATTGTTAGGATAGTTGTCAGTGTAGTTAATTCTCTAACTGTACTCACCACTCTTTGTGGTGAGCTTCATCTTGTGAGCTGGACTTTCCAAACCTAATATCCTTTGTGAGAATTATTGCAAAAATGTCTTTTATTTTTCTTAAAACCCATAGATGAGTGAGACTATTCTGTGCCTATCTCTCTCCCTCTGTATTATTTCACTCAGCATAATAAATTCAAAGTATATCCATGTATAGGAAAATTTCATGACATCTCTCATGATAGCTGCATAATATTCCACTGTGTATATGTATACCACAGTTTCTTTAGCCATTCATCTGCTGAAGAACATCTTGGTTGTTTCTAGACTCTGGCTATTGTAAATAATGTTGCAATAAATATAGGTGAGAGGAAGGAATTTTTGAATTGTATTTTTGTGTTCCTTGGGTATATCCCTAGGAGTGGTATAGCTGGATCATATGGGAGCTCAATTTCCAGTTTTTAGAGGAATCTCCATATCGTTTTCCATAAAGGTTGGACAAGAAGGCATTCCCACCTAGAGTGAATAAGAGTTAATTTCTCTCCGCATCCCCACCAGCAAAGCTTATTCTCATTCTTTGTGATGTGTGCCAATCTCTGTGGCATGTGATGGTACTTCATAGTTGTTTTGACTTGCATCTCTCTGATGATTAGTGATGTGTATCTTTTTTATCTTTTGGCCATTTGGATTACATTCATTTTTGTTAAAAAAAAAAACTCAGAAAGGGATTAGAGATGGCACTAGAGGTATGGTCTCTCTGCCTTGCAAGCACTATCCTACAACGGGACCATGGTTGGATCCCTTGGCATCCCATATGGTCCCCCAAAGCCAGGGGCAATTTCTGAGTGCATAGCCAGTAGTAACCCCTGAGTGTCAAACAGGTGTAGCCCAAATAAACAAAACAAAACAAAAAAAAAAAACTCTCAGCAAGATGGGAATGAAAGGAACCTTTCTTAATATAGTTAATCCCATTTACCACAAACCAAACAAATATTTTCCTCAACGGAGAAAACCTAAATGCCTTTCTTCTAAATTCTGGTACATGACAAGGCTGTCATCTCTCACCACTCCTATTTAACATAGTACTGGAAGTACTTGCAATAGCGAATAGGCAGAAAAGGATATCAAGGGCATCCATATAGGAAAGGAAGAAGCCAAACTCTCACTGTTTGCAGATGACATGATACTATATTTAGAAAACCCTAAAGACTCTAACAAAAAATTTCTAGAAACAATAGTTTCATGTAGCAATGTGGCTGGCTACAAAATTAACACACAAAAATCAATGGTCATTTTATACATCAATAACGATAGGGAAGAAATTGACATTAAGAAAAAAACTCCATTCACATTAGTGTCACACAAACTCAAGTATCTTGGTGTCAACTTGACTAAAGATGTGAAGGACCTATACAAAGGAAATTATAAAACCTTGCATCAAAAATAAGAGAGGACACATAGAAATGGAAACACATAGCCTGCTCATGGATTGGCAGGATAAACATTAAAATGGCAATACTCCACAAAGCATTGTACAGATTTAATGTGATCCCTCTAAAGATACCTAGGACATTCTTCAAAGAAGTGGATCAAACACTTCTAAAATTTATTTGGAACAGTAAACTCCCATGAATAGTTAAAGCAAACCTTGGGAAAAGGAATATGGAAGGCAATCCTTTCCCCAATTTAAATCTGTATTGCAAAGCAATAGTTATCAAATCAACATAGTATTGGAATAAAGACAGATATAGGCTTGAGTACTCAGAGAATGTTCCCAGACATACAATCACCTAATTTTTGATAAAGGGGCAAGAAATCCTAAAGGGAGCAAGGAAAATCTCTTCAAGAATTGGTGTTGGCACAACTGGTTAGCCACTTGCAAAAAACCAACCTCAAACCCCCAGCTAACACCTTATACAAAGGTAAAAATCCAACTGGATTAAAGACCTTGATATCAGACCTGAAACCATAAGGTATATAAAACAACATGTAGGTAACTCCATGACATTTAGACTAAAGGCATCTTTAAGGAGGAAACAGCGCTCTCCAAACAATGGGAAGCAGAGATAAACAGATAAACTGAGAAGCTTCTGCCCCTCAAAGGAAATAGTGTCCAAGATAGAAGAGCCACCCACTGAGTGGGAGAAATTATTCACCCAATACCCATCACATAAGGGTTAATCCCCAAAATACACAAGGCACTGACAGAAATTTCCAAGAAAAAACAAACATCTAATCCCATCAAAAAAGGGTGAGAAGAAATGAACAGATCCTTTGTCAAAGAAATACAAATTACAATGGTTCTACTGATAGTGTGCAGTTTCCACTATGTTGTATCTCCCAAAAACTTGTGAGCTCCATCATCAACTGTGTGAATTTTGGTAAACATTTGTCCAAGTTTTTCATGGAATCCATAACAAAAGCAATAGTCTTAGAAAAAAACCTCCAAGTATTGTATGCAGACATTGTCTCTCACAGAAAAAAAAAAAAAAAAGCAGAGGAGAAAGAAATAAACAATCACCACAAAATAAACTCTCAGATTTGGTGAATATGACCATTACTAGAGGGGGGAAAGAAATTAGAGTTGGTGGTAGAAGATAGTGAAGAAAAGCCTTAGTTCAGGAGGCTTGATAGTATGAGGAATTACAGTTATTCATACACAGTAATTTAAAACCATATCCCTGAAAATCCTTTATATTGCAAACAAATAATAATCAATAAAAATCAATAAGGCAGCAACATTTTATGAGAGTTTATCTGCAATAAACATTCTTGGAAAGTTCAATGTACTAATTTTTTCTTTGGCATAGTTACCAATTCTTTACTATTTCAATAAAAAACTTTTGAGTAAATATTAAGTAAAAATATCATAAAAATATAGGTATAAAATCAACTACTTATCACATACCTTATGGTTGTCTACTTAAATATTTTTTAGATTTAGGTTTAAATACTTTAGATTTAATTTTAATCTAAAATTTAAAAATATTTAGATTCAAATTTTATTTACATTTTTGTTACTGGCATATAGACTTTATCTGAGAGTATACCAAATAACTAGGAAATAATAGCTCATACTTCTTAGTTTGTACTAGGTGTTTTTGTTATAAGCGATTTTAATGCATGGGTAAATCATATGACACTATAAAATCATATGACATATAATTTATAACACTATAAAGATAATAAAAGTTATTTGAAGACATATAATGTACATTATCTGTTCAGGGTAATCTAAGTAGTACATATTTAAATATGAACATGGACACTGTTTTAATCTAAATATCATGGTGCCTAAAAAATAAATGAAGATATTTAAATTATCCTCAAATCATAGGACTGATTTGTGAAGTCATTTGTCTGTATCTTCATCCATATTATCATCACCAAAAATAATTGAAACATGTCTTGAGGCTGGAGAGATAGCATGGAGATTGGGCATTTGCCTTGCATGCTGAAGAATGGTGGTTCAAATCCCGGCATCCCATATGGTCCTTGAGCCTGCCAGAGCATAGAGCCAGGAGTAGCCCCTGAGCACTGCTGGTGTGATCCAAAAACCAAAAAACTCAAAAATTTCTAAGCTAAGATCATTTAAAAAATTGATTATATTATAAAGGAAAGACCAACTAATCTCCTAGGGAATTTAATACTGAGATTATACAGTTGTTAAAACTCTAAAGAGATTTTATAAATATCAATCACATCTTATTCCACCCCATTTTCTTTTGGTTATAAAATATTTTGAAAGTGACAAATGTGGATAAGATATAATTAAATGGAATTATTTTCATTAAGATGATTATTTAATAAAATGTTATATTTAAAAAGTCATATTTTTATTAATCTGGTCTACTTTGTTATAATATCTAAAGAGTTATTGAAATGAATATGTATTTAAAAGGTAAAATCCAATTTATTTCATAAACTAAAAATGTCAGTTTTTGAAAAAGGTGGTGGAGAAATTCATCATGTTTGCAGAGGGCCAACTCCACAGGTCACTCTTTTCTAGAAGAAGATGTAAACCAAGCTACAAAAAAATCAGTGATACACCAGGAAAGTAGCAGAAAGGT
This sequence comes from Suncus etruscus, assembly GCF_024139225.1. Taxonomy (NCBI): domain Eukaryota; kingdom Metazoa; phylum Chordata; class Mammalia; order Eulipotyphla; family Soricidae; genus Suncus; species Suncus etruscus. Next base: position 7,468,457 of record NC_064860.1, read on the forward strand.
GGAAATCTCAAGAGGAGAGAGCAGATTAGCACCCAATTTGCCAAAGCCATGTCTCCTGCATCCATCACCCATAATTATTGTTTCCCTGGTGGTCCTGCTGCATCATCCTTCTACAATTCCCTTTGAGGACACTAATCTGACCAAATTTCAGATACATCAGTGTTTGGGCTTATATAACCAAGATTGTTTTGTGTTTGTTTGTTTTGAAAGGGGTGGGCACCCCTCTATCTTTTTTCTTCCAGGAAACCTAACACCTGAGAATATGCTCCATAAAAACAATATTATCAGTAATAGTGTTTTTGAATTCCTGGACAAACTCTGAGGACCGGGGCTAGCTTATTAGTAAATTGTCTGCTTTGCAAGCATGAAACCACGGATTTTATCCTTGGCACTATTTCATAGGTCAAGTACAATTTCAAGGTCCTATTGATAGTGAAATAGGAATGCTGTCATCCCTATAGGAACACACAAGTATAATAGCAACAAGAGTTTACTAAAGCTTATGTAATTAATTGTAATTAATTGTAATTAATGACTTCCCTAAATATACAATAATTTTCCAAAATTTGGTCGCCACTGCTTTTTTTCCTTAATTTTCGTTTTCTTTTTTTTTCTTTTTCTTTCTATTCTTTTTTAATTAACTTAGCTCTCACTTATCTAAAACTGAATGCATTATTATCAACTGTGTCAACTCTATGATGCATTTTTTATTTAGATAAAGTAAAAAGAAAGTGATACAATGCTGGAGACTGACTTTCCAATTCTGATTAATTACTTCTTTTTTCTCTAGTCCTATTCAAGTGTCTAATGGCTGCTTGGAGGTTTAGGATTATAGTACTAACATTAAAGGAGGGCTTCCTTATAAATTTAGAAAACAAATTACATCCAACTCCTGAGGCATACTTGCTCATATGTAAAACGCATATGGCAGTGGTAATGTAGGAGCTTATTGGGGCAAGTGGGGAATTCTGGTCAGCCATGAATCTGACAGGATAAACATGTATCATCAGGTAAAACTGATGACGGACTAGGGATTCTGGATGTTAATGAAACTTTATATATATTACATATTCTATATACAGGGAGAGAGAAAGAGAGAGTACAAGAAACTCAAAGAAGACAAACAGATAACACAAGCTAGAGAGCATTATCATTAGCCAGAGATAATAGTACACATTTAACATTTTGCTTAAAAGCATGGATTCTATGTCTGTCTAGTGCATTTGCAAATTATTGACATGACTTAGTATGCAAGATATTTTTATATAGGCAATCAACATCAAACAAGTAATCATTCAATAAACATTCTGCTCATCATTGTCATAACTATAAGGAAAAAGACTCAAGCATTACATCAAAAGTGAACACTTAAAAATCAGATCTGTCATTAATTTAGCAGTGCCAGAAGGCACTAGACCAGAAAAAAATATATAACTGATGTCTTTACAAATTTTCTCATTGTAAACATATGTAACAATAGCCTGGCAACATTACCTTTTCACTTTGGGGAGATTTTGGGATCACACCTGACAGCGCTCAGGGGGTACTTTTGACTCTATGCTCAGAAATTGCTCCTGGTAGGCTCAGGGGACCATATGGATGCCAGGATTTGAACCACTGTCCTTCTGCATGCAAGGCAAATGCCTTACTTTCATGCCATCTCTCCGGCCCACATTACCTTTTCTTAAAAGAGTAGATATTTGTATTCTAGCTTTAAAAGTAACAGCTTTTATATTACTGGAGCTGTTATTACTGGCATATTTCCAATTAAAAAATTTGAATCAAGAACATTGTGTTTAAAATTTACAATGCAATGCAAATTCTCTGTATATTTTTTTACATAAAACAGGTCCTTCTTTGAAATTGTTGACTCAGATAACAATTTTAATTTTAATTTTAGCTATTCTAATTTAGCATGCTAAGAAAGGCTAATCTTAAAATATTACCAGGCTTTCAGCAGATTTTCTTTTCACTTTATGCTTTGTTAGTGTTATCTTTCTTCAATGTAAGAAGATGAGTGAGAACAGTCATGTTAATCTCTGTTACACTTCAAATTATTCCTTAAATGAGTCATTCTGGTTTTCCCTTCCCCAGTTAAAGCCTTTGATTTCTTAGCAAAATATCAGAAAATGATTATGCAGGAGCCAATAATATCTTCACATACTGTTTTATCTTTACGTCATCATTATCTTTGTTCCCCTAATTTTCATTGAATCATTTTTCACTCAAAACTATGTAAAAAAAGATTATCATCAGAAAAAAATGTAAGTTAAAAAAAGGTGACCAGAAAATAAACCTAAATATTAGTCAGCAAAAAACTTAGTGTCAGCTATATCATTAAACAGGCTAACCCTATGCACATCTGAAAAAAGTTTTTAGTCCCTGAGGATAAAGAATTTGAACAGATTCCTACACCAGAGAGCCACCACACTTATTTTTCTTTTTAATTTTCAATTTTTTATCCACCTGATCTTTAAACTTTTCTCATCTATTTTTTTCCTAGTAAGTATGAGCCAAGCTTTATTTCAACAGTTCCTCAAACTCATCATCTAAATGCCTGCCATTTTGATCTTGGGAATAAATTTAGGATTCAGTTTAGGATCTTGGGTAGAGATGTTCCTACCTATCTTGAGTAGCAGCTAATCAGAAAGTTCTCTTGTGATTGGTAAGAATTATGAAAAATGCTCCATCAAACAGTTAATGAAATAATTAGTTCACTGCATCTGATCCAAGTTCATCTATTCACTGCATCCAATCCATGCAGACCATGTGAATAAAATGAAGCACCTATTGATTAAGTGGTAAGCTCTAATTACACCTGGGCTTTATTTGTAGCCCACATTCACTAAATATATCCATGAGGTTAAATGGGAGACATTATTGTATCCCTTCTATTTTCCCTGAAATGAAAAGATATATTCAAAATCTTGACCTAGTTGTCTGTCATGATTCCATTCAAAATAACTCAGAATTATTCTGGAATTGGGTGATGAGTCAACTCTACATACAATAATACCAGGAGCTACCAAGTTGCTGAACTTATTTCATATCATTGTTAATAGCCAAAGGCAAACAGTTGTCTCTTAGTTGAGAACAGATTTTGTGTTCCTCTTACAAGAGACAAAAAAAAAAAATAACACATGGATGGGAGAGAGGCAATGAATGACATTCTTCCAATTTTGCTTACAGCTTTCTCTAGGAAGGTAATCTTAGCCTATTATTCCTAAGAAAATACTCTGACAGTATCATGCATACAGTATGATATTTTAGAGTATTACATGCCATGTATCACATTGTACAGTTTTGTTCCTGAGACTAACAATAGTTATTTTATAAGAACTATCTGTGTGTTTGGGGGGAGTTTTATTGTGATTTTGTTTAGCACCACACCTAAAAATGTTCAGATCTGCTATTGGTTTTGCACTCTATCATTCCTTTAAGTCTGGGGGTTCTATATGGGATGCCTTAGATAAAGGATTCAGACTGCAACACATGAGGGTGGCTAAGGAAGTGCAAGGAACTTCCCTTACCCCCCTGTACCATCTCTCCAAACTTTGGAAAGTTGATTCTTCAACTGTCATTTCAAACCTCCAAATCAAAATCAGCCATTAGTTGAAAAGGAAATTTGAGGGAGGCAGAAGGGCAATCAATAGCTGTCTCCAGTTTGTCCTGCAACAATTCATCCTTTTAATAATGTGCGTGGAAAAGTGTCAATCACAGATCACTTGTCTAATTTCACATCTGTAACATGTTCACAACACATTTAAAACCATAAAATAATTGTTTTATTTCAAAAGTATTTTAAAAATATATTCAGACTTAACATTAAGATCTGCTTGTCAATTGGAACAATTAAAGTATAATGCAAAGATTTTCATAGAAGGCAGTTTCACTCACTAAGTTTTTTTAAACTGTAAAGAAATATTGGGACTGAAGAGAGAGAAGGGCTAAGGTGCTTATATGCAACAGATAAAGGTTAGGCACCCTGACACCATATATGTTCCCCTGAGAAACTTTAGAAAAGCCAGGGGTAAGCCATGAGCACTGTTGGGTGTGCCCCCCAAAAGAAGAAAAACAATGCTGACAAATTGCTATTTAATAAAATAACTATTTCAGTCATGTTCTCTAGTTAGTTGAATAAGTCTATATAATGATGTACTCTAGTTTCTAAAAACTGCTTTAGGTTTTTTTGTTTTTGTTTTTGTTTTGTTTTTTGGTGGGGTCACACCTGGTGATGCCCAGGGGTTACTTTTGGCTATGTGCTCAGAAATTGCTCTTGGATTAGGGGACCATATGGGAAGCTGGGGAATCAAACCGAGGTCCGTCCTATTAAGCACAGTTATATTTTTCCACTGCTGTCTACATTTTTTAATTACCTTTATACATTATAATTCTCAATTTTTATCCACCTATTTTCTCATCTATTTTTTCAAATAACAGATCATTCCCTGGGTTCTATTTAAACCAGTGATTTACTTAGTTATATATAGGATTTTCACGTGGAGAAATCATTTGTGTGTCTAATATGAAAAAACCAAAACAATTTAAAATTTCAATAATAACAAAGTGTTTTTGTTTGTTTTGTGCCAAACCCGGTGACACCCATGGATTACTCCTTGCTATGCACTGAGAAATCGCTCCTGACTTGGGGCTCCTTATGGGACACCTGGGATCAAACCCAGCTTATAACTGGGTCAGCCACATGCAAGGCAAACACCTTACCACTGTACTATCGCTCTGGTCCCAATAACAACAAAATCTTAAACAGGTCTTTACATCTGGATTTCCCAAGATAAACAGATAAAATACTTAAGATTGTATCCGGTGTATGCCTTATTTTAAATCAATCATGAAAGTCTAACCAATTCAAGTGTGATACTATATACAATCAAGATAATAGGATATTATGTTGAGTTTCCTTTAATATCAGACAATTAAGAATTACTTTGCAATTCATATTATTGATTTCATAAGTTAATACTTATTTTTCCTTTAAAATTTATGACTACATATAAAAGTTTAAAATAATGTATCCCCTTTCAAACAGCACATTTTTCTAGTGTCTTTCTTAGAGAAAAGTATTTTACTTTTATTATAGGCTATATTATTAATTGATCTTATAACTAAGTCTAAAATATGTGTGTTTTAGTTCGAAGAATTCCTTTTCTTTTTTTCTTTTTTCATTAAAAAACCTTAAACATTTCTTTATTATAAAATCTGAAAAGAGGACCATGTTAGGTAACAACATTTTTATGTGGATTATTTCTAAGCAATCAGATAGAAAACATTCAGTATTTGTTTCTCTAAGAACTTGGAAGGAACACTGAATGACATGTTATTCGGCTTTTTGCTTAACAATGGACTGACTCTTGCAGGCCTGTTTTTACCTCCCCTGAAATAAGTTGATCAGTGATTTGAGCAAATAGTTAAAGTTAGGGTTTTCAAGTTTTTTAAGCCTTCGTTTCTAGAAGGAACACAATGCTTCTTAATTTTAAGTAAAGACATGGCTGTAAAAACACTATTTTGAAGCCTCAGAGAAGAGAACCTTTTATAAATAGAAAAATCACAGTAGTAAGAACCGACCTGGGGGAATCCTGCAAGTTCCACTCACTGGAGAATTTGAATGTTTATCATATTATCAGTGTCGCCTAAGCTGTTGCCTAGCAGCTATCTGGAGACCTACGTAAGATTTGTTTTAATTCAGTAATGTAAACCAAAGATTTTTGTTTGGCCGAGACTTTATTTTGCAGACTCAAAATACACTTGGAAGCACATTTATTAACAATGAACTAATTGGACAATTGCATAAAAAAAAAAAAAGACAGTCTCTAGGAATCTCATCACCCCATAGAACTTTCAGGAGACCACTCCTGAAGTCATTAAGTTCTAAACACAAGTACCCACCGAGATTGCTTCTTAAAACCAGCGGGGCAGAAGGGCGCCTACTGCATCTTGGAAAGGAGCACAGAACTAGGCTACAAATAACGGATATTAGCCATTTAACTAGGACATGCCAGGCGGACCAGCAAGCGATTTAACACCCCTCGGAGATGTCAGGGCTCTGTTTTCCTTAACTTTCCTAGCCATTTAGAAGCACCCCCTTTCCTTCCCAGCCCCCCGCACCAACCTTCCCAGAATCATGTTGAGTTGAACTTACTGTAGGCTGATGGAGGCAAAGGCTGGGCGCTCCTTTGAAGCCAAAGCACTGCTATTTATTTATTTATTTATTTATTTATTTATTTATTTATTTATTTATTTATTATATTTAATCCAGAGAGGAACTGAGACTAACCTCTCAGGGTCTTTTCCAATACACCATCTCTCCGTTCAAGGCATAGCTCCCTCCCTTCCCTGCTCGGCTTCCCCAGAGGCGTGCAGCTTCCAGAACTCTGGTAAAAGCATCTCCTCCTGCTGACTTTCACCCCCCCACCCCCCCTGCTAGAATACACAACCAACCCTTTCCAATTCGGGTCTGAAAGATGGAAAGCGACGTGCAAACAGAAAGACAGGCTGCAGCAGGCCACTAGACCCAGACAATTAGCTAGCTACTCAGCAGCGGAGACTGAAAGCCCTGGGTTTCCTTAGCCGGAAAGTCATCTTCAGCATCTTTCCCTCACCCCCCACCCACCACCCCTCTCGGGTACCTCTTACTCCTCCCACTGTCCTGCGCTTACTACCAAGGCCGCCTCCTGGGTCTCCGACAAGCTAGGGAACGGCCAAGATCGCCTCTGCACAAGTGCATCGGTCCCACATGAAATACCTGCTGTCCTTGACTGATGCTCTTCTTCTCTCGTGCCTCTGAGTCCTGGATTTGGAGCTAGACGCGAATGTTACTGGGAATCTGTGCAGTGAGAGTGTGAGGAGGAGGAGGAGGAGGAGGAGGAGGAGGAGGAGGAGGAGGAGGAGGAGGAGGAGGAGGAGGAGGAGGAGGAGGTAGAGGAGGAGGAGGAGGCGATCTCTGTGGTTGCTGGCAACAGCCCTGCCTGTCTCCGACTGTCGCTCCCTACAGCTGCTGTTGCTACTATTGCTGTTAGTACTGGTGGAGGAGAATTGGGGGGTGGTGGTGAAACTGGGGGACAGTGCTTTAGAGCAATGTCAAGTATGGACCAGTTATAAAAAGGGGGTGGGGTTGTAGGTTTGAGTGGCTGTCACTGAGACCAGCTTGAGTCACTTGTATAACTCCCATTCAGGAACCCTGTTACCGGTCTTTCCTCTTTCAGAAACTATATATCATTCCTTCAGAGGCCAGTCTGTTCTGAAAAGACCCCTCTAACCCATTCAGAACGATTCTAAGAGCTGCACACTTTTTTGATTTTTTTGTTTTTGTTTTTGTTTTTTCATTCTGGGAGCAGATGATTGGACACAGATCATGTTAACCAAGAAAGGGGTGGGGGAAAGAGGTGGATATAGAAAAGGAAGTTGTATCTCTCTATGTGCAACCACACCAAATCAATTAAAAATGACCATTTTGAAATCCCTTGCCTACAATAATTTCTCAGCGTCATAAAAAAGGTAAGTCAAAGAAACATGTTCGTTTTTCGCAATGCACAGCAAATTAGATGGTTAGTAAAACGTGTATTTGCCAACTGAAACGTAGTGACTTGATTCGTGAATCCCTTTGAGAATCTTTTTCACCTCCTAACATCCCCAGTGATTTTAGTGCATTGATATCTGCTAAAAGTTCTGGTGAAACCTGCTGGTTACTGTTATCTTTGGAATCTCTCTTTCTCCTTTGGGGGATTTTTTGTTCATTTTCTGCTCTGACTTCTCTCCAAATAGTCTCAAATGAAGTGGTAACAGAGTAAATTAGAAGTTGCTCTTAAACTCACTCAAATATTGTGATATCTAACTTAACTTGCTCTATCAGGATTCTATATTCTTGCTTTGAAATACTGGGTAACTATGAATATGCTTTCCTAAGTATTTTCTCCCTCTCTCCACTTTTACTCTACTCTATCAAATTGCACTATAAAATCTCCTAAAGTTCTTTATTTTCTAAGCAACAATTTTTATTTCTTTTATTTTATTCTAATTTTTTATTATTTCTGCCTTGCTCAGAGAAATGTGAGTGATTCTCTCCCCCCCACCATACTTGTCAGAATTCTTGTAATCTGGGATAAACAAAGCACTTATAAATGGCAAAGAATGCCCCATGAAATAATAGCAGAGATTGCTCCAAAGAGAAATGAAACAAAGGGATTAAACAATATAGTTTAACTTGCAATGATTATAATAAACACCAAATTACTTTAGTAAAACAAAAATCAATTATGATGCAAAGTATTAATTATCATCTAAATATCAAGTCACTCAAACTAATTTTCTTCCAATTATAACAGAAGAAGCTAGAACTGAAGAGATAACAGGAAAGTCACTTGCCTTGCACGCACCTGACCCAGGTTCAATCTGTATCACCATATGTCCTCTTTAAGGAGGAACCATAAGAAAACCAAGAATACCACCAGGACTGACCTCAAACCAAACATTTGAAAATTGCACTTCTCGAGATTTGCTTTTATATATTTATTTATTTATTTATTTATTTATTTATTTATATATATACATGTATATATACATACACACATATAGTGTACACTAAATTATACTATCCAGAAATATTTAGCATCAAAATCCTAATTAAATATGATGTCAAAGAGTTCCTTATCTATGCAGCTTTACAATTAATTGATAATATGAAATATTAAAATTAGTCAAAACTTTACGTTTCCATGTTTCTGCAATGAAATACAGAGACGCAATAGATAGACTTGGCTACATTAGAAACATTTAATAAGTAAATTTAGTACACATATGAAAGGATTTGAAGTTTATCCTATATCTAAAACTCAACTCTGACTAAAATGACCAGAATCTCAAATTCTACAGTTTAACATTTTGTATTTATTGTTGGTTTACATATGCTTTATTTTGAAATTAAACTATGACTAGAAAGAATGGTTTTAATTTTTTATAGGATTCATACACAGCAGTAATGAATAGTTGATACTTTTGTCCAAGTGTTGCTCAGTTGTATTCAAGGCCCATGGAAAATAGAACTGATACTTGGGGTTGGGGGGCACCACAACTCTATTTGGAGTGCTCGGGGAGTCATGCAGTGCTAGTCACTATGCTATAACCATTTGATTTATCACTTTGTCTCAAGTGTAAGTAAACTTTGGACACTGTTGAAGTGATATAATTTATTAGATATATGTGCAGATATTTCATGATTAAAAATAATCAATAATCAACATCCAATCTTGATAATAATGGAAATAATCATAAATGTCTGAAATAATAAATTATGGAAATTTAACAACCATTTGGTTTTTTAGAGCTCTAAACAATCATGATTAGAGAACTTCTGAAATATAAAGAACTATTTCTTTTGGTTGCCAGACTATCAGACAAATCCCAAAGATTTGATCATAAAAGAATAAATCTTCGTTTAAAAACTGATCGTTGACCCCTTAATCTATGACTCAGTTCAAAATTTTCCATTCTGTGAAAAGTTCACAAGTCACTGCTTTACAACCTTGTGCCCATCTATCTAAGATGCTTTTCTCTTCCCGTTTCTGGAGGTCAAAAACTTCCTGAGACTTTTGATGCAATTCATCAATCTCAAAATGGCTTAATTTTTTTTTAATTTTTCACTTAATTTATTTATTTATTTTACAAGTCTTTCACTGTAATATTTTAGGTACACAGTGACATTGAATCGGGGGCATTCCCATCACCAATGCTGTCCTCCCTCCATCCCTGTTCCCAGCATGCATCCCATATTCCCCACTCTTATCCCCCCCAACCGGGCTGCCAGTATAAGTGGTCCCCTCTGTCTAGCTTGTAGATTGAATATCAATTCTGTTATCATTGGCTTTAGATTTGGTGTTTAAGTCTGATTATTTTTTGTTTCTACTTAATGTTCATAGGACTGTTTGGTCTTGGTACCAAACCAGGAACATAAGAAAGATCTATTTCATGCTTTAGAAATGCATGATTTTCCTCATATTTTGTTGTTGTTCTGTTTAAATCACACACAACAATGTTCAAGGCCTATTATAAACTGCTCAGGGATCACTCCTGACCATTGCTAGATTACTCATAGACTTCATAGACCACTCCTAATTGGGCTCAGGGGACATTATATAATACCAAATTCAAACTCAGGTAGGTACTTAAAAGGCACCTTATTTGTTGTACTATCTTTCAGTCCATTTTTTCTCACTTATAAACTCTAATTATAAACAAATCAAGGAGAAGCTGGAATAGATCCTTTAATAACATAAAATGTTACATCTTTGTGTTTTTACAATATTTGTCACATGCAAGGCTACTTTAACCTTTCATATTTCTAAATAAGGTATTAAAATAAAATATTATGAAAAATATGAAGTTAAATAGAAAAATTCACAAGTCATTTCATACAATCAAATTTAATGTATAAAGTTGGTAAATAAGCACCAATTATTAATTATTTCCAACAAAAGTTATTATCAATTATATAAAAAGCACTTAAAAGAAACAGTCCATCACTCTACATTTAAAGGATATGTAACCTTGTAAATAATGTATTTTTATATCACAATTCAAGCTTTTATTTGATTTAAACACACTTCAGATATACACTACAGATGTTCATTTATTCAAATTTTTGTCAGAGATTGAATACCATGATTCAGTGTTTATCTATGTCAGATGAAACAAAGCACAATGTCTTCCAGTTTTTTCATAAAAAGGACATTTTTGGAGCCAGAGTGGTAGCATAGTGGGTTGGGTACTTGTCTTGTACACAATCAACCTGTGTTTGATTACCAGCATCACATATGAACCCTGAATCATGACAGTAATGACCCCTGAGCTCAAAGCTAGGAGTAATTCCTAAGTGCACCTGCTGTGGCACATACATATACAAATAAATAAATAAAACAGCCAAAACAATACTTTTCTTAACAAGAATAAAATAATACACCTCTTTTGTGTGTGCTTTATATTTTCAATCATAAATGAAGACATTTACAAAGTTAAACAAAGTATACTAAATCCCTATTTCATAAAGATAACTTCATGAAAAATACAACAGTTAACTAAAGGAAGGCCTGAGACCATAAAACTCTTAGGAGAAAACGTGGGAAGTTATCTCATTGACATTAATCTTAACATTGATCTTTGAATTGACAAAAAAGCAAGAAAAGACAAAATTAAAGAAGTTAAGACTAAAATCATCAGGTCCTAAGCGATAGCACAGTAGGCAGGGTGTTTGCTTTGCACACGGCTAACTTTAGTTTGATACCCTGCATTCCATATAGTTTCCCACACCTGCCATTCATGATTTATGAGCACAGAGCCATGAGTAACCTCTGAGCACTTTGGGGGGTGGCCCAAAAAATTAGAAAAAATATCCTTTAAATACTTATTCATAGAGCTATAAAGATAACTACAAAAGGTGTGTGTTCTGTTTAACCCAAGTTAAATGCTTGACATCACATATTGTTTCCTGAACATTACCAGAAGTAATCCCTAAATTAGAGTCAGGATTAAGTTCTGACCTCAGCCAAGTTTGGCCCAAAAACTCAAAACTAAATAAATAATAATAATTAAAATGTATTGGGGCCAGAGAGATAACATGGAGGTAAGGCATTTGCCTTGCATGCAGAAGGTGGGTGGTTTGAATCCCTGCATCCCATATGGTCCCCCGAGCCTGCCAGGAGCTATTTCTGAGCATAGACAGGAGTAACCCTAAACACCATAAACACCATAAACAGGGATGAGTTTAGTTAGAAAAACCAAAAACCAAAAATAAAAAAAATTAAAATGTACACAGTTAAAGAAAATTATATATTAAACATTATTATACAAAAAACATTATTATACAAGTATACATTAAATAAAAATTACAAGAGATGCAAATCAAAACAACTATGAGGTACCACCTCACACCACAGATATTGACACACATCACAAAGAATGAGAACAAGCAGTGTTGGCGGGGATGTGGAGAGAAAAGAACTCTTATCCACTGCTGGTGGGAATGCCGTCTAGTTCAACCTTTATGGAAAGCAATATGGAGATTCCTCCAAAAACTGGAAATCGAGCTCCCATACAACCCAACTATACCACTCCTAGGAATATACACTAGGAACACAAAAATACAATATAAAAATCCCTTCCTTATACCTATATTCATTACAGCACTATTTACCATAGCAAGACTGGAAATAGCTAAGATACCCTTCAAAAGATGAATGGCTAAAGAAACTGTGGTACATATACACAATAGAATATTATGCAGCTGTCAGGAGAGATGAAGTCATGAAATTTTCCTATACATGGAGATGTACATGGAATCTATTATGCTGAGTGAAATAAGTTAGAGAGAGAGAGAGAGAGAGAGAGAGATGCAGAATGGTCTCACTCATCTATGGGTTTTAAGAAAAATGAAAGACATTCTTGCAATAATAACTTTCAGACACAAAAGATAAAAGAGCTGGAAGTTCCAGATCACCTCATGAAGCTCACCATAAAGAGGGATGAGTTTAGTTAGAGAAATAAATAAGTTTCGAACTATCCTAATAATGAGAATATATGAGGGAAATAGAAATCCTGTCTAGAGTTCAGGCGGGGGTTGGGTGGGGAGGAGGGAGATTTGGGACATTGGTGATGGGAATGTTGCACTCGTGATGGGTGGTGTTCTTTACATGACTGAAACCCAAACACAATCATGTATGTAATAAATTTGTTTAAATAAAAAAATTACTAGAGAACAGTAGAAGTTGTGCTTTCCCCAGTGGGCAGCCTGGAATAGTCAAAATTCACCATGACTGACTGGCAGAACTCAGTGGGATACCAAACCTGCAAAAACCTTGCAGAGCTAGTGAAACACCTAATACTGTGAACGAATCATGAGAACTTAAATAAGGAGTGATTGTTTGGACCATTCCACAGGTCAGAAGAATGGAAGGCAGGTGACCACTGATGCAACCACCAGTTGATTGGCCTCAACCCCTTCCATAAGATCCATGTTTTGGATTGTTGTATTGAACTTTCACCTGGACAACCTGACTAGTGCAAGTACAGTAGATCAACAATGTATTAAGTCTTATTCCAATCAACATTTTCTCAAAAAAACCCATAAAATTTGTTGTGCAAGCAAGAAACAATAAGACTCCAATCAGAAAGTAGAAAAAGATTTAGGCCAAAGAATACAGTTCTTGAATCAGTGCAAGAGTCTCCATACAATTACATAGGAACACCAAATTGGAAGGAAATATTTTGATGGGGGAAAAGGAGAACTCCATACCAAGTTCCTGCAGAGTCCTCCCTAGCATTGTGTGTGTGAGTGGTGTGTGTGTGTGTGTGTGTGTGTGTGTATATGTGTGTTTGTATGTAGTAGGGCACTGAAGACTAATTGGAAACACTTTACCCCATACTACCACAGAAACCATAGGAAAACAAACACGACCCCACCACAGGACATAAAGATAGGAGGCCTAAACTTTTAACCAATCATCTGTACTTATATAATCTTTCTGACAAATATTTTAAAGAGGAAATGCTAAAGATATTTAATGAATTGGAAGACAAAATTGAACATACATCAAATAAATCACAGGAAGATATGAGAGCATAAATAAAAAAACTCCAAACAAAAATGTTAAAATAAAAATATATAGTAGGTGAAATGGAAAACTCAATGATGCCCTGACAGTAAAGTAATAGCTGCCTAGAATACAGTCAATGAGCTTCAAGGTGAAAATCTCCATGTAATAGCAGAAGATGAAAAAAAAAAGTTCAAGTAAATGAACAATAGATATGAGAACTAAAACAAACTCAAAAAAAAAATGAACAGAAGACAAGTGAATTTTGGGGTTAATTCAAGAGGAATTGCATAAAAATCATCAGTCCCAGAGGTACAGGAAGGCAACCCCAATGAATAAGAAACAATTAAAGACATTATTGGCACATATTTCCCAGAGCTCGAGAGTACAAACATACAGGTCAAAGAAGTCTAAAAGATACTAGATAAATTAGATCAAAGTAAAAATACTCCAAAATATAACAAATAAAATATAACAAAAAATAAGAAATACAATACTGAGAGAGTAACATTTCAGGGAGAAGCTACATGTAAAGCATCATCCCTAAAATTTATAGAAGATGTATCAAATCAGATTCTCCAGACACAAAGACAATGCTGGGACATAGTAAAAAAATATCAATGAAATAAATACCTCACCAAAAGTACTGTACCCAGCCAAACTCTAATTCATATTTGTTAGAATAATATACAACTTCATGAATAAACAATAGCTCAGGAAATTCATAGATATGAAATAACTTTTAAGAAAGAAATGAAGGGGCTACTTTAAGACAAAAAAATAAAATAAAATTTTATCAGAAAGAGGATACCAGATGACAATGTCATGTCACCACGAGAATGGTCCTTTTCAATGTCAATTATCTAAAGTGCCAAATAAGAGACACAGTTAAGAGAGATAAAAACTGATTTAAAATTAAATTAAAATTTCTGTTGTCTGCAAGAAAGATATTGTATTATTTAGAACAAATACAGATTCAAAGTCAAAGTTAGAATGCAAACAACTCCCTCAAAAGGAAAGGAGAGTATACTAATACGAGACAGCATATATGTGCAGCTAATAAAGTTTTATGAAATAGAGAGTCATTTCTTTTTTATTAATATTTTTGTTTTGATCAAAGTGGATTACAAATCATTCACAGTAAATTTTTAGGTATATAGTGACTTTGAATCAAGGGCATACCCACCACCGATGTTGATCTCCCTCTCTCCCCGTTCCCAGCATGCACCCCATATTCCTCTTCTTTGCTCCCCAGGCTGCTAGTATCAGTGGTCCCTTCTGTGTCTAGCTTGTTGTAGATTGGGTATCGATCCTGTTGTCGTTGGCTTTGGATTTGGTGCCTAAGTCTAATCATTTTTTATTTCTACTCAATATTCATAAGACTTTGGTCTTGGTAACCTCCCTTATTTCCCCTCAGTTTGAGAGGCAGAACAAGATGGTTCAAGGTATGTGGTTCTGTTCGAAGGAAAGAAGAAAAAAAAGAAAGAAAAGAAAACAAAGAAAGAAAAAAGGGGGGAAAAATCAAACAAGCAAAAAATGGGAGGAGTCCTCCATGAGGCTATAAATATCTGTTTAAGAGAAGGGAAAAAAGGAATAAAAACATAGCAACAATACTAAAAAAAATCAAACTAAAAACCCAAAAAGCACGACAGCAATAAATAAAATAACCAAACAATAACCCTGGTCCCAAAATAAAAACAAAACAGAGCTCAAAACATAAATTGAAACAAAGTAAAACAAACACAAAACAAAAACAATAACAATAACAATAAAAAATTAATTTGTGATTTTTTTTTGCACATGCACAGTAAATATTGGGGAGATTAGAAAGGGAATTCCTTTGGCCTAAGAGATAGAGTTTCTTCACCCTTGAATTATACTGTCATGTGCATAACTCCAGGTTCTGTTCCTGTTTGTTTACTTTCCCCTGGGTACTTTTGTGGTGTCTGGAAACTATCTGCTAAATCATGGATGATGATATCAGGCCTCTGTATTTAGAGATCTTGGTATTTACACAGGTTATATGATGGAGCCTAGGATGGAGTCTTCCCTAATGGTTCTAAAAGTTCTGTTCCATCACTGTTGTTTTAATCAATACTGTAGTTGGTGGTCTTGATTTTTGCTTGGATCCTAGGTCAAAGCCTAGGATGGAGTCTTTCATTATGTTTCCAGAAGTTCTGCTCAATTGCAGTTGTCACAATCAGAACTCTGGAATTAGACATTTGGTTGTTGTACAGATTGTAGGTCAAAGCCTAGACTAGAGACTTTTTTATTGGTCCCAGAATAAGTTTTGCCAGTCATGGTTGTCACAGTCAGTCTTCTGTAGTTAGTGATCTTGGCTTTTGCACAGATCAAAGGATGACATATCTTCTGGTTTCATCTTATGATGGTGAGGTCAAACAACCTGCTCTTAGATCAAGTTGTTGCTATTTCAGAAAAGGTCATTTCTTAACAATCAGATGCAACAGGAAGAAATCACATTCTTAAACAGACTAGACAGTATCTTAAAAGAATGACTAATAGAATTCAAGAAGTGTATTGAGAGCAATAGTATTGGAGACTTAATACTCCTCTATTATTACTTGTTGATCTATCAACCAGATTCTAAACTCATAAAGGAAGCACTGGCTTTGAAGCTAGACATGCATATTCTCCAATGCACATAGGTATTATCCAATTTAGACCACACCACATACTACATGCTAGGCAATAAAATATACCTTCATAAAATTATGAAGATATCAATTGTATCAGCTGTCTTCTTAGGACAAAATATAGTGAATAATAAATGCTAAACACAATAATAAAGATATTACGTTAATAAATGAAAATAAAAAAATAAAAGAGCTCACTACTGAACAACCAGTTGTTCATAAAAGAAATTAAAGAGTAGCTCAAGATTACTGGAAACAAATGAGAGTAAGAACATATGCAACATGTCTTGTGTTAGCAATAATAATAATAATAATAATAATAATAATAATAATAATCATGTTTGGAAGAAAGTCTGTAGCTCTGTAACCATTCATTAAGAAGTAAAGACCCAAATAAATAGCTTCACTGCACAGTTTGAGAAACTAAAATTTTACCAACAATAGGAACATAAAGCAGGTAGAATGAAGAAAATAATAAAAATTGGAACATAAGCTAATGAACTGGTGTCCCTCAAAAAATGCAAAGGATTAATAACATCAATCTTGGTCCATTGAAACATAAAATTGATAACTATTAGCAACAATCATAAAGAAAGAAAACCGCATACACCAAATAAGAAATGAAATTGACCATCAAACAGACATCACAAAAAGCCAAAGGATGACCAGAGATAACTTTGAGAATATTCATACCATGAAATGAGAGAACCCAGAATAAAATGAATACATTTTTGAACTCACAGAAACTCCCAGGGCTGAACCAAAATGATTTGGAACACTCTAACTACTAGCAACTAAATGCTAACAATTCATCATAGACATCATACCAATGACCGAGTTAAATGCATTGTGGCAAAGCATATACATGCCAAACAATGTAATACACCTTATCAAAAAAAGTAAAAATTAAAATCACATGACTAAATCAATAGACACAGGGAAAGCATTTGAAAAGATCCAGCACACATGTATGGTTAAAACTCTAAAATGTGAATTAAAGAAATTTTCCTCAATATATTCAAAGTTATTTACAACAGGCCCACAGCAAACACGTATATACAATGAAGAAAAGCAAAAAGCCTTCCCTTGATGATAAAGTGCAAGACAATGTTGCCTACATTTGCCACTTATTTTCAATATGGTACTGGCAGTAATTTCCATAGCAATTAATCAAGAAAAATAAACCAAGTGCATCTAGATAGGAAAAGAAGAAATTAAGCTCTCACTAATTAAAAGGAACCATGTTACCACTTAGAAAATGCTATGGACTACAAAAAAAGCTTCTAGAAACAACAGTTTTCAATAGGATAGTAAAGTAGCAGGCTACTAAATTAGTATGTAAAATTAAATTCTTTATATATATATAAATAATGAAAGATTAAAAATAATTAAAACAAATCCCATTCACAACTGTGCCTCATAAAATAAAGTATCTCAGTATCTATTTAACTAAATATATGAAAAACATAGACAAAGGAAACTACAAAACACTACTTCAAGAAATAAGAGAGGATGAAAGGAAATGGAAGCATTTCCCTAGCTCATGGATTGGAGAAATTAGCATCATTGAAATGACAGGACTCCCCAAAGCATTATACATATGCAATGTAATTTCTTTATAGATATTACATGATATTACCACATGTTGATACCACGTGATAATATCACATGATGATACCACAAAAATGATCAAAAATTATGAAATGATTATAGAGAAATAAACCTACATGAAGAGCTAACTCCATCCTTGGGAAAAATAAGACAATGCTAATCAATTCTCCAAATTCAAACTCTACAAAAAACTGTAATCATTGAAAAAGAACATCATATTGGAATAATGACAGAGCTTCAGGTCAATGGAACTTAATTATACCGACACAGATGCTCATGTATATATGACCAATTAATCTTTGACACCAGAAAAAATATTAAGTAACACAAAGAAGCCTCTTCAACTAGTTAGCTATATGTAAAAATAATAATTAAGCTCTTTCATTTTTCTTTTTAAGCATCTTATTATGTTAATTTTAATGTACATATGGAGTTGAAAACAATATATTACTGTTGTATATAGCATTTCCTTTATCATACAGTTAACTCAAGAAGGTTCAGAATTGTAACTTCTTTGATATCACAGCTTTAATCCTTTGAAATAAATAAATAATTGGGATCATTGCCATAATAAAAGATGATCATATTGAAATTTGTGTACATTAGATGAGAAATGTTTTAGTGAGTTTAAATCTAAGTACTGTGCATTTATCATTTACATAGTTTGGGCCACAAAGTATTTTCTGGTTTACCACCTTTTGCTACTAGTTTAATTTTAATATCTAGGTTTAATTCTGCAGTGAAAATACTTACATAGATATTTCTGTTTAATCACCATTGTCACTCTCTTGCTAAAATGCCACTTCATATTCTATTCTTTGCAGGGTATTATGTCCCACATACATATCAGCCACACTCTTAACTTCCTCTTCTATAAAACATCACTCAACATATTTTGAATAGGAACTTTTCTTTTTTCTTTTCAGTTTTACTTTATTGTAAAATATCACATTTTATTTCAATTTGCCGTTAATCTTTGCTCTAACGTTCTTAGTTCACTATTTCAGATTTTATGATTCTCTTAAAAACAACCACTCTTGTTAAATTTCCTCTACATAGCAAATTCATTCCAATGTAATGAAAGAATTAAATGCTGCCAAGCATTCCTTCATAGCCTTACATGTTATTTTTTAATCCATAGATGAATGAGCATTCAACCCACCATATTGACATTCATTTTAATTTTCATAAAACTTTTTTTTTGTTCTCCAAGATTGCAATATAGGGACTCTACTTGACTTGGATCACAACTCTTCCTTATTTCATTTCTGTCTTCTCTTCTTTGGAAAACATACAATTTATCCTTCAATTGTTTCTCATAACACTTTTGCATTCAAGGGTTGGAGTGATGACGGAGCAATAGAGCTTTTGTCTTGTCCTCGGCTAATCCAGGATGGACTGCGGTTCAATCTACCGGTGTCCAATATGGTTCCTCAAGCCAGGAGTGATTTCTGAGCACATAGCCAAGAGTAATCCCTGAGCACCAAAAGGTGTGGCACCCCTTAACCACCCCCACAAACTTTTGCATTCAGCAAGTATTCCACATTCAACATTGTATACATTAAGCTAGATGGTATTTGTAAGTTTCTGTGAAAGTTTTTAAGTTAATTAAGGAGATACCCTGGCTATTTTTGTTTTCTAGGATTTATATCTAATGAGCAGTTTTTCTCTGGTGTAGATGATAGAATTATATTATTTTCTTCAGTTGTTTATATTTATTAATTTTTTTTCAAATTTTCAACTAACCTCTGAGCTGGATTTATTGTACTTGACCCTATAATGTAATTAAAATATAAAAATCTTGACTTTAAATATTAAAATAAAGTATTCATTGTTAATTTTGAGAAAGAAAAGCCATTTAAATTTTAAAATGTCACAAAAATACCAATGATAAATGTAAAATGGCAATTTTGATAAATATTCACATTAGCCAATTATGAAATATAAATGCATTGAAATAAATAAATTATAAAATAGAAAAAAATCGCTCATCATAAAGGATAATAAAAATTCAAATAGGAATGCAATTATTTAATTTACAAAAATAAAAATATCCACTAATAATACATATATAATCATTAAAGTATTTTTTGTTTGTTTTTGGGCCACACCCAGTGATGCTCAGGGGTTACTCCTTGCTCTGCACTCTGAAATTGCTCCTGTCATGTGGGACCATATGGGACATCAGAGAATCAAACCATCATCCATCCTAGGTCAGCCATGTGAAAGGCAAAAGCCCTTCCAGCTCTAGCCCCTCTTAAAGTATTCTTGAAAATAAGTAAAATATTTTACTTAATTGGTATTTTCATTAATTTTGAAATTTACTTAACATAAAAGCTCATTAATTTTGATAGGATTTAAATATCTTTTCTTTTTAATTCTAAACTTTATTCAAACAGTGATTTATAAATCCTTTTGAAGCATTCAGTGACTCCAAGCCAATTTCACCACTAGTGTCAGTCACCCTCCAACAATGACAATGTATATTGCTTCATTTACTTTGAGTATATACTTTATATACTTCATCAGGTATATAATTACAAGAATCTATTATTATAGTTATGATATTAAATATTCTTTGTATATGAGTTGCTTTAATATTCTTTAGAAGGCTTCTCCTTCTCTGCTTTAACTTCTTTCCCTTTCCCCTTTCTTTACCTGCTCTTACTCCTCCTCTATGCTCATTGGTACTAATTCTGTACTTTGGCCCACATGATTTGAGCCTTTAAAGCCAAGTAATTTTTAAAATAGCAATATTCACATGCTAGATGAACATCCTTAGTGTTTAAACATTTCGTGGCCTATATTCATGTTCAATAATGCTTTTGTCAAAGTCAATCTGGCATTTTTATTTTTACTAGTTAAATTACTAGTAGTTTCCCAAATACTTAGATATTATAAAACAAAGTTAGTTTTTTAACAATCCTGATATTTTTTCAGTTTTTTAAAATATAATTTTATTACTATGTTTTGACATGGCTTACAAGTTTATGTTTGTTGTACAAAGTTATTTACTGACATCAAAAGCTAGACATACAATTTTACTTAGAGCAAAATGTTCCATATATGGTTTATGAGAAATTGTGCACTGCATTAATAAGTTACATTTGCAGATACACTTGTATTTTGCTACTTTTCATAAATAAAAACTATTGCATTAGTTCAGTACTCAAGTTAATTTTGGATGAAAATGTCTTATTTATATTTTAACTTATACTTATTAAGTAATTATCAATTACAGAACTTTCTAAAATTGATGTATACAAGGAGAGAAAAGCGATCAAGTCTTACAAATATGTTAATCTTTATTCTAGGATTGCAAAAAATCTGTAGGTTTTTCAGAACAAAATTTTATATCTTATGTCCTAGTGCTTTTAAATTATAATTAGTAATTAAAGAGCAAATATGAATTAAATTTTCCTTATTTATTCATAAATTTATAAATCAGTAACTTTAAAAGATGTCTTTTTATGTAAAAACTCAATGTATTTTTGTCTGAAATTCTTTTTATTACTATGTAGAAGACTGTTCTATAAGCAGTGTTTTTTATGATAAAGAAAAAAGAAAATAAATAAAATATATACTTTCTAAAAACTATAATGTTTGATAATAGAAAATAAGCAATGTTCTCTGAAAATGTGACATATAAATTATGATGTATAGATTTGATAAACAGGCTCAGTGGTTCATGAATGATTTTTTGGGGGTTCTGGACCACAGCTGGCAGTGCTCAGGGGACCATATGGGACGCTGGGATTTGAACCAACCACTTTAGGTCCTGGGTCAGCTGCTTGCAAGGCAAACACTGCTGTGCTATCTCTTTGGCCCCTTCATGAATAATTTTAACATAGAAAAATAGCTATTTATATATATATAAATTCAAATTTGCTAATTTAATAAATTTTCGATAGATAAAATACTATTATAATTATCTTGAAATAAACTTACACATAAATATTTTAAATAACAATTTGTAATAAGAATCATAGTATACATAGGTTAAAAAAAGGCAAGTTTAAAATAATTTGCTCAGTCATCAATTCTTTGGGACTAGAAAGATTAGTTATGTTACTCATTGTAATCTTATTAATTTATTAATTTTGTTGTGAGAGGATGGTGGGGGGTACATCTCAGACAGAGCCAAAGGATTAAGTGACATTCTTAAATTTCAATTTATGGCCAGCTGAGTAGTGATTCAATTTGAAGACCACTGGGGACTTGGGCAGCATTTCTCAGGGACCTTAAGCATTAACCTACATATACTGCAAGGAACAAGTGTTGCTTGGAAAGCTAAAGTACATGGAGTATGTGTCCTAGTCCCTATACTACTGTTGACTTTTAATTTTTATATACTTATTTATTGCTAATTGAAAGAGGTACATTTATTGCTAGTTGGATGTGTTGCCTAAGAACACAAAAAGCAGATAAAAACACTAAGAAATTAGTGAATGGTAATCAAGTATAAGTCTTCCCACCCTTTCCATATATTTCATGTCATTTCTATACACAGATATGACAATAAATATGAGGTATATTATATGCTCTCCTATATTTTATTTCTACCTAAATATTTTATTATATAAAAATTAGAATTAAGATAAAGGTATATATCAGAGGTAATACTTTTTATAGCTAAAAACCAACAAATTTAAACAATCACATTGGGGACCGAGAGATACAATAGAGGACAGGACAACCCTATGCACACCAGATATGGCCACAAAATGAAATAAAGAGACATAAACCAAACCAAACTCAATTAGACTAAGACATGTCCTCTTCAATAAGTCCCATTACCTTGAATTAACACTCAAATTGGTATATTGATTTATATTTGACATCTCCTCAACTTCCTAAATTCAATGATGATTTTTTAACTCAGTGGCTTAAACAAACAAAAGTAAACTTACATTATTTAATTTATTTGCAATTTTAATTTTACCAACAGCCTAATATTACATGAGGAGTCTTGTTGTTTGAAAGGCATAATCTAAACTTAATTGTACTCTTATTGAACAAAAAAAGCTTTCAAATGCAACAGTTCTGAATACATTAAATGGCAAGTCGCCAATGATCAGGGACTGATAACTTGTGACTGATAATAAGATTCAAGTGAATTCTCATAAAAATGTCTTTATAGCTTTAATTTTTATAAATTTATAGATTTAATTCTCATTAAAAACGCCTTATAGATGTGTAAATTCTAGAGACACTCTGAAAACAGGTATGTCCCACCAAGCTTTTTGGTTTTGGTTTTTTGTTTTTTTGTTTGTTTTGTTTGTCTGTTTGTTTTTTGGTTTTTTGGTTGTGGTTTTTGGGCCACACCCAGTGACACTCAGGGTAAGATACTCCTGGCTATGCTCTCAGAAATCACTCCTGGCTTGGGGGACCATATGAGACTCCACAAGTAAGAAAAACCCCCTACTGCTATGCTCCCCTTTTTTGTTTTAATTAGGTAAACATGTTACTCAGCTGAACAGCAGGATGAAATTTGAAGTTCTCCGTGGACTACCAAAAATAAGTCTCATCAAGACTCAGTATTAAGTGGCCAGAGCAATAGCGCAGTGGGCAGGGCGTTTGTCTTGCACTTGGTCTACCAGCATTCAATCCCTGACGTCCCATAAGTCTTCCCTCAAGTCTTCCAGGAGTTACTTCTGAGCACAGCAGAGTAACCTCGAAGTACCTTTCGTGTGACTCATGGGAAACAAAGAAATTCAATATAAAACCTCAATCAACACGAAGTCTACAAAGATACTTTTATAAAAACAAAAAGCACACAATTCTCAAATAAATGTTTATATTAAGGACATCATTGGGGTCTGACTGATACTCTAAATGATAGATACAAAAAATCCCAGACAAAATCCAACCATGCTTAGTGAGCCAAGATAATAAATAATCCTTAAGAAACTACCAGTATTGAGGCAGCAGTAGGGCATTTGCCTTGCACGTGGCTAATCTAGGAGGGACAGAGGTTCAATTCCCTGAGTCCCATTTGGCCCTCCAAGCCACGAGCAATTTCAGGGCCCATAGACACGAGTAAACCTTGAGTGTCACTGGGTGTGGCCCAAAAATCAAAATAAATAAATAAATACATAAATAAATAACAACCAGTATTAACTAGCTATGTAACCTCTGGGAAGTATTGATGTATGACGTTGGACATTGCTATTGAATAACCCCACTATAATGACAGTTGAACCAGACATGCCACCTGGACATGTCCCTGGGACACACTCCCTTGTCATGCTGGTTATGAAAGGAAAAACTTAGACAATTACAGGGCTACCCAGAGATAACGAATTGCAGAGATGCTGCCTGCTTTATATTCATTCCTTTCTCTCTCTTTCTACTTCCAATATCTCCCGCAGGCCACCACTGACTGGTGAAGTTCCATCTCTCTCTCACAATCTCTCAGAAACCCCTGCGTAACTGTGGATGGCCTGTCCTGACCTGGAAACAGAGCCCCAGTGGCTCATATGAGTTTTGCAGCACAGGGCCCTGGCATCTTTGCAGAAGCTGAGCAAAAAGCAGACTGCAGCTAGCATCCACTTACCTGTGGATGATGGCATATTTCTACAAAATGGTGACCTTAATGGGTCAAGTGAACCCTGGCTTCTACAAGGGTTTAAAAAAAAAAGAAAGTAAAATGATTAATGTTGAAATGAGAGAAATAGAATGAAATAGAATGAATGAAAAAGACATGGATATAAGAGAAAAAATGTTTAAAATAGGAGAAAAATTGAACCAAAAAGAAAAAATATTTTTGTATAGAGAAATAAGAAATTTAGACAGAGAAGAAATTGAGCAAAAGAGAAAAAAGACAAAAAATTACTAAAAATATTTATCCGACAGAAAAAGAAGAGATTTAAACACAGAAAAAGACAGAGAAAATGACAAAATTAGATATTATATATATGTAAGACTTAGACAAAGAGAAACAGACAATGAAAATTTTTAAATAAAAAATATTTATCCTTTAGAAATAAAAAGTGAAAACCTTTGATGATGCACAACTGCTCCCTATCAGCAGGAAGCAGATCGAAAAAATAAGTTGCTCCATTCCCCTAAAGAATTGAAACTTTTCACTTTCTTAGGCGAGACGGAGGTTTGCTAAAAAGTTAATTAAATAAAGTTGATTAAATAGTGTTTCATTGGGGGCCGGGCGGTGGCGCTCGAGGTAAGGTGCCTGCCTTACCTGCGCTAGCCTAGGAGACGGACCGCGGTTCGATCCCCCGGCATCCCATATGGTCCCCCAAGCCAGGAGCGACTTCTGAGCGCATAGCCAGGAGTAACCCCTGAGCGTCACCGGGTGTGGCCCAAAAAAAAAAAAATAGTGTTTCATTTCTTACCTACACCTGTCTCTTGGCTTTAGAGCTTTTAAATGAACTTTCCAAAAGAGAAATGCAGCTGACAACCACCATGACTTTTGCAATCACCTGATGAATTCCACTGAATTGTTGATGATAACTCTCCATAAGGTGGAAATGTTGATGTATGACAGTTGGACATGCCCCTAGGATAACCCCTCAATTGTGATAATTGAGCCTGGGTATGCCCATTAAATATCTTCCCTTGTCAACCTAGGTATAAAAGGAAAAACTTGCATAGTTTCAGCGGAAATCAATATACTGACAAGACCAGTGCTTGCTGGTCCACAAGGGGCCAGAGATAAAGCATCTGAGAGATTCTGCCTACTTTATATCTATTCATTTCTATTTTTTTTATCCTTGTCGTTCTAACAAACATGATTGGGGTTATATGCCAGGCCTTCCTTCAGCCTCCTGGGTTTTGTCCCCAATCCTGATTTTCTGCATCCCGCAGCCATTTGAGGTCTGTGTCAAGGTGAGATCAGGGACCTATGGTTCTTCCTATTAAATTCCCATTTCCAAAAGAGTGTGGATGCTAATACATACATACAAATACATTCAATTTATATAATAATGTTACAGGGAGTATAGATCAAGCACTTCTTCTTCTTAGAAAATATACTGCTCAAAGCCCAATTTAACAAACTAATGAACTAGTTTATAACATTTTAATCAGACATAGATAAGCTAGCTTGTTTAAAAAAATAACCTCTAAAGCAGATATGCCTCAAGCCATCTTTTATACAAAAGTTCAATAGATCAATTTCTTAAAAAACTGGAAAATCCAATATTCCAACAATCTAAATGAAAATAACTAAGGAAGACACCTTTAATTAGGGATAGGGAAAGAAATCCTGGAAATTTTCCATATCTACCAAAGTAGCAAACTTAATAGATGCACATCTAAAATCAACACATAATTATTTTACAACAAAAATCAAGGAGTCACTAGCCTGAAAAATGAAAAAAAAATATCTATAGATAAAAATTTCAACCAACTCAAAGAAAAACTTTTTAAGAATATCCATACAATGGAACAAAGGAACTACAAAACATGTTAGCATGCTATGAGAGTACAATTACAAAAGTGGAGAATTGCATAGACAAACATGAAGACAAATTACAAGCCAGCATTGATAAAGAAGTCAAAAAAGAAAGGAGAAACAAAACAATGGAATAAAAGGTAAGGTATTTAATGAACAAGGACAAAAGAAATAACCTCTAAATTATAGGAATACCAGAAGATGAGGAAAAAAGGAATGGGGAAGAACAAGTAGTTAGGAAGAGAATAGCAGAGAACATTCCCACTTTCTGGAAAGAGGCTGCTCTACAAATTCAAGAGGCAAAACGAGTGACAAACAAAATAGACCCTAACAGAAAAACACCAAAACATATAGTAATCCAAATGAAAAAAGAAAGAGAGAGGGGGGGTATGGGGAGGCAGAGTGATGAGCTCCTTAAAGCACTGAAGGAGAAAAAAACCTCAAGCATAAAGGAAAGAATATTAGAATAAGACCTAATCTTCCATTTGAAAAAATACAGGCATAAAAAAAGTGAAATGACATCTTCAAATTACTGAATGAAATATAATTCTAACCGAGAATCCACTTCCCCGAAAAACACTCATTTATATGGCAGGGCAGGTTAAAAATATTCCCGGACAAAAATAAAATCCCCAAATTATGCTAACCAAACCAACCCTAAGTGAACTGCTAAAAATCAATTATCAAACAAATTCCCAATTGTAACAACAATCTTATACAATATAATGACACAACAGTCCTTTTGTCAATGATTTCTTTAAATGTCAATGGATTAAATTCTCCCACCAAAAGGCATAGAGAAGAAGATTGGATCAGGAAATAATATCCAGCCATCTGCTGCCTGAAAAATACACATAGAAAGTTCAGGTTAGACACAGGCTCAGTGTAAAAGGATAGAAAAGAATCATACAAGCCATTGGGGAGAAAAAAAAAAAACTTGAGACAGCTTAATTTATATCAGAATAAATTACACTCAACCTCAAGAAAGTACTTAGGACAGGATGGGCACTACTTATTAATCAGGGGAACAATAAATAAAGAAGTACTAACTCTGATCAACATTTATGCACCAAATGTAAAGTCAGCAAAATATATAAGGCTTTTGCTCACAAATTTAGTGAAACATATGGAAGAAAACATGATTGTAGTGAAAGATTCAACACAACATTACTGCCACAAAACAGATCTATTAGAAGAAACAATAGCAAAGAAATAAGAGCCTGAAAGTGAAACCAAGAGAATTAGGACTAATGGATGTAGACAGGACCTTTCATTATAAAAAAATCAAAATACAAATTCTTCTGATATGTACATGTAAATTCTAAAGAATAGAACATATTTTAGAACAAGACTAATTTATATCCAAATATAATAATTATACCAAACACCTTTTCAGACATAATGCCACAAAGATCAAGATCAATTGTAAAAGGAAAATGTGTAATAAAATCTAACACCTGGAAACTAAATAGGATGCTGCTCAACAACATCTAATCAAAGAGAAAATCAAGGAAGAAATTAAGATTACTTGAGATTAATGATAATGAAAAAACAATTTGCCAAAATCTATGAGACACACCAAAAGTAGTAATTAGGGGAAACACACAATAATACAAACCCACATTAAGGAAAAAAAAAGACAAAATTAACAACATAAGACATATATTAAATATATGAAACATCAACAACAAAGGAACAACAACTCAAGCAGAAGAAAATAAATAATAAAAAGCAAGCAGAAATGAATAATATAGAAACAAAATTATAAAAATTAATGAGAGATGCTGTTTTTTTGAAAGATAAACAAGATAGACAAACTGCTTGAAGACTCACATGGAAAACTGAGAAAATACTCAAATAAATCAGAACAGAAATGAAAAAGGAGAAATTACAGCAGAACTCAAAGAAATCCGAGACATCATGAAAGCATATTACTAACATCTGAACTTAATTAAGCTAGAGAACTAGAAGAAATGGACAGCTTTCTGGAAATATATAATCCTCCAATACTTATTGAGGAGAAAGTAGAAAGCATAATCAGGCCAATCACAAGTAAGGTAATTGAAACAACAGTTAAGAAATGCCCCAAAAATAAAAGTCCAGGAACAATCAGGTTTGTGGGTGAAATTTTATCATTCATAAAATTACTACCATTTATATTTAAATTAATTTAAATATTGAATAGATAAGAATCCTCCTAAATACCTTCTATAAAGCTAATTTCATGTTCTTTCCCAAATCTGACTAAGATACTACAATAATGTAAACTACAAACCAATCTCACTGATGAACATGGACACAAAAACACTTAAAGCCTTAGTAAACTGAATCCAATAATAGATAAAAAAAAGATTAAAGGTTATAACCAAGTGGGTTTCATCCAGGGATGCAAGGTAGATTTAATATATGCAAATTAATCAAAATAATACATGACAACAGTCAAAGATATAATAAAAATGCATGATCTTATCAATCGAGACAAAGATAGCATTTGATCAAATCCAACACCCATTCATGATGAAAACCCTTAACAAATTAAATATGGATGAACCTTAAGGAACCTTTCTCAAGACAGATATCTATAGAAATCCTATGGCCAACATTCTTTTTTTTTTTTTTTTTTTTTTGCTTTTTGGTCCACACCGGTGACACTCTGGGATTACTCCTGGCTATGTACTCAGAAATCATTCCTGCCTTGAGAAATCACATGAGATTCAGGGAAATCAAACCATGGTCCATGCTAGGCTAGCAAGAACAAGGAGAGGCCTTACCACTTGCACCACCACTCTGGTCCTCAGCCAACATTATTCTTAATGGTGAAAACTGGACGCATTTCCACTCAATTCAGTTACTAGGCAAGAAAATCCAATTTCCACTCTTATTCAACATATTAGAAGTATTACCAAGATGAATCAGAGAAGATAATAAATCAAAGTAATCCAAATCAGAATCTCTATTTGTAGATGACATGACAATATACATTTTAGAACTTAAAGAGTCCACAAACTAGAAAAAAATAAACAAAGTAAAGTGGCTGGTTACAGAGTCAAAACAAAAATGAGAGTTGCATTTCTTTATACCTTGGTTCTCAAACTTTTTTTTTATTTTTATTTTTATTTTTATTTTTAATTATGAGAACAAGGGTGCAAAGAAAGAGGACAAGGTAAAGTTACAGTGGAAGGACAATCACCCATAACATAATTCTCAGAAGTCCCCTCGCTGATATCTTAACTTTGAAATTTCAGCCAAAGAACATTAAGATAAATAAGACAGAATCCATGTACAATTGCTTTGTCCCTCAAGTCCCCAGATTGTAACACATTATAATATTTCTTAACAGTACACAAAGCAATCTAAAGCCATAAAACTTACGTAACTCCTTAAACATTACAGGCATAGTATTTTCTTACATTTCCATATACATGCATATTAGCTTATGTTAACCTCAAATTTTAAGTGAGTTCTTTTTAAGGATTAGAGTCAAAGGAGCACAGTAAAAATGGTGTTAGAGTGGCAATTGTTGTTTACATAGGCCCACCAAAATATGAGGGACATGGAAAGAAATAACCTTGGCCTAAGTACAAAGAGACCCGACCCCTGAAGTTTCCTGGCACAAGACCATGCCTAGGCTTCAGGCAAGCTAGATCGTCCAATCCAATACATTGTCTGTAGTGCCAACACACTTTTATTTTTCACACTGTCTCTGTTGTTGGTATCATGTTTCTGTATTAAAGATCCTGGAATCTGCATATCTTACATTGAAGTCAGGATGTGGAGCATCCTCTCCTTTCACCTCACAATCAAAGGGCAATGCAGGGAGCCCTGTCCTGTAAGCAGGTCATTGTCATTGTTAAGTCTTCTCAATGTTAAGGGAAGTCTCTTTTGAGCAGGTCAAAGTCTGAGCAGTGTAGGACTTCCGTGGTAGAGGATTGCTTCCAGGTGATGTTATAGACCAGCCTGGATGTTTCGTGGATGGCTTCCCTGGTTCAGGGGAGAATGGATTATGCCCTTTCTTCTGAGGTCTGTGCCAGGTCGTTATGTCAATGTTCAGGGTGTAAGGTCTCTCTGCACTACAAGATTTGTGTGTTCCAATTTCTATTAAATAGGATCTTATTTGTATGTATAGTATTTTCCCATTTTAATGTGCCTATGCAAATAAAAAAGCAATGCCACATGGTGTTATTGGCGCATATGGGGGCCATAAGAACAATTCCAATGATTCCCATGACATGGTTCAATCATAAGCATTAAACTGGGGGACTCTTCCACCAAAATTCCTTGTTAAACAGTTCAAAAAGAGAAGATAAAAAGTGGTTAGAATCATCACTGTATAAGACAAAATTTAGTAAGAATTATAGCTGTCCGAAAAAAACCACAAAATATTCTAAAGAAATACGTGTCCATTTTATGTATCTTGAAATAGTTTGGGGTTGTCACACACAATGGACAGCTTTGGACTGTGATTAGGATTGTACACTACTGAAGTTAAAAAGAGTAATGTAGGTTAGTGATGTTTGAGAGGGGGTTAGAGAGTTAAGGAGTAAAAAAGAGTTTTGTATGGGTGTGGGAAAGGGTAGAATACAAAGTGAACATTCTATATATGCAAAACATAACATAAGAATAAGGGATATTCTGAAAACATGAAGTATATGAAGTACGCGCGGGGGCTCATGCCCCCGCGCGGTTCTGTAGTTTTTGGATGCCTAGGGAGGAATTTCTGCCCCCCTCCCCCCAGGGCCCAATTAACCAGGTGTGGCCTTGAAGACCCACCAGGATTGGGGGGACCTTGGTCCCCTGGACTAGGTGTTCAGCCCAGGGGGCCTGTGGCTAGCTGTCCTGCCCAGAGCCCCCAACATACCAGGCAAAGACACCCAGAAATCCTGGCATGCGGAGTACTCTGAGCCCAGCCGAGCCTCTGTAGTTTTTGGATGCCTAGGGAGGAATTTCTGCCCCCCTCCCCCCAGGGCCCAATTAACCAGGTGTGGCCTTGAAGACCCACCAGGATTGGGGGGACCTTGGTCCCCTGGACTAGGTGTTCAGCCCAGGGGGCCTGTGGCTAGCTGTCCTGCCCAGAGCCCCCAACATACCAGGCAAAGACACCCAGAAATCCTGGCATGCGGAGTACTCTGAGCCCAGCCGAGCCTCTGATGGTTCTCAAACTTTTTAAACAGGGTTCCATTTCACTATACCTCAGTCCATTGGAGAGCTGGACTATAGTAAAAACAAAATTGTGAGCAAATTCCTATGCACACTGACTGCATATATCTTATTTTGAAGTAAAGAAACAAAACAGAACAAATACAATATTTAAAATGAAGTAAAATTAAATCAACAAACCATTTTTTTAATTGGGAACTATGGTCTTTTTGGCTAATGAGATGGTCACTGTCTGGTTCCATATTTGTAACTGCTAGTCTTAACAAGTGATGCAAGTGTACATACCTTAGTCTTTATCTGGTGGGAGATTTCAAATGTTTCATTCTAGAAAAAGTCTGTCCACAGATATACAGTAGCATTGCCAAAGATGGTTGCCATTTTGAGTGCATTGTTCCTGAAATAAGGATATGTCCCAGAGAGGAGAGATGCTTGAAAATTCAGAAGTCTGCTTGACTTGAATGTGTCTTTCAGATAGTCACAATTCTGCAGTTCAACCAGTTCCATTTGATAATTGTATCTACATTTTCAATGTCAATAGAAAATGGGTTATGGAAAATCTCTATGGCCTTTTCGTGGAGATGAAGCTCTTTAAATATAATTTGGAGCTCGTTTTGCAATATTTTCAGTGAATACACACGTTTTATTTGGGAATGCAATCAATGGTTTTTCTAACAAATTTTGATTTGAGGGGAGATGACAAAAGCTTTCTTCCTTCACTTGTTTGAGAAGGATGCCTAATTTTACTTCAAATGCTTCGACATGTGATTTTACATGCATTTCACAGATTAGCTTCCCCTTTCCTTGAAGTTGCACATTGAAATAGTTGAGTAGCTCTGTTACATCTGTTAGAAAGGCAACGTGCCATTTCCATTCTGCATCATTGAGATCGTGTACTTCTTTGTTTTTTGAAAGCATAAAAGTCATAATCTGGAAGTAACTCATAGAAATGTTTCAAAATTCTCCCTTGACTCATCCAATGGACTTCTCTGTGATAAAGAACATCTTCATAGTCAACATTTAGTTCAGACAAAAATTCCTGAAATTGTCTGTGGTTTAGTGCATGAGCTATAATGAATTCAACACAAGATACTACAAATTTTGGGGGTTTTTGTTTGTTTTGTTTTGTTTTGGTGTTTTTGGGTCACACCTGGCTGTGCTCAGGGGTTACTCCTTGCTGTTCTTTCAGAAATAGCTCCTGGCATGCTTGGGGGACCATATGAGATACCTGGATTCAAACCACCGTCTTTATGCATGCAAGGCAAATGCCCTATCTCCATGCAATCTCTCTGGCCCTGAAACTACAATTTTAATGAGTCGCACTTCAGTGATTTACAGTGTATGGCTATTGGATAAGAATGGTTATTTCTGTCCATCTCTTGGTGAATGTGAGCAAAGACCCAACCATGCTAAGAGTACCATTAATTGTCATGCTGGAGTTTAGCCCTGTTCAGCTCAAAACCATTCACAGTTTGGCTAATGTTTTCATAGACATCCTCACCTGTAATTGTTCCTTCTATGTTTTGCAGTGCAGCAAGCTCTTCTGGACTTCAAAATAATCATTCATCCTATGAATAAAAAATAGAAGTTGTGAAGAATCCTGAACATCATCGCTTTTGGTGGAGTTTTGCAATTGCTGATCCAAATAGTATCCCATAGCTTAATCCTCCATGTAATTGTAGGTTCTGAAAGACTCGCTGTAGTAAATAAATTGGTCTTTTGGGGACATATCTCTTTGGCAACAGAATGAAAGCATTCTTTGACAAATTTTCCCTCCACAAATGGTCTGCCAGTGCATGCTCTTAGCTTGGCAACTTGAAAACTTGCTTGCAATGATGAAATATTTAGGTGCTTCTGCTTCACAAAAGTATTTTTGCTGAGTTGTCAATGTAGATTTTAGCTTTAATATTTTTATCTTTTCTCACTTCTCTGACTAAAGAATCATATTTAACTTTATGTTGAATTTCATAGTGCCAATGCAAATTGCATTCTTTGAACACAGACACTGTTTTCTGCTATATGAGATAAACAGCTCTTTCCTTGTACTGCATAAAAAAGTAATCAAAAGTCCACTGTTATTTGAATATCCTACAATCTGAGTCAATTGTTCTCTTTCTTGACATAATTGTTTCCTATGGATATCTATCTATCTATCTATCTATCTATCATCTATCTATCTTTCTATCTTTCTATCTATCTACCTAATCTATAGTGCTAATAAACAATACTAGCAATTACTTTGTCCACACAGAGAAATAAAGACTGTAATGCATCTGATTGGAGAAACTCCACTTTAACTCAGGCTCACACCAGTGCAGGCGCCATTAACCACCTGCAGTGTTCTGCCTCCTTAATGACTAAACCCCTTTAAGAAATTTTGTGCCCTGCAACTTTAAGTGTGTATTGTGCAGACATACCACATAGTAGAAGGGATCAGATCAACACACTTTCCATACCACATCTAGAGTTTTCATTTAAGACTATTTGATCACTTCTGCAACTTTTATATTTTTGGTAAATTAACAAAAAGTTATAATAAATGTTAATTTTTATTATAATTTTTATTATACAATGGTCCCTAAGCAGTGAAAAAATGAATTATGCCTGCAGTTTTGTTCATAGATCACAAAAATATAAGCCAGGGTTTACACAACTTACAACATATAACATTATACAACTAAATATAAATGCATTCATTGCATTTTAAATTGGGTTTTGCTACTCTTTAGCTGTATGTCACAGACCAGCAAGGGAAAACAGCAGGCAGCCTATCCAGAGATCAGAAATCACTGTTACCACTCATCAACTTTCACATCTTTCCTTTTCTCCTCCTTTCTACCTTTTCTTTCCTGCTTTGTTCTTTTCTTTCTTTTCTACCTTACTTTTCTCCTTATTCATTCACACCATGACTTCTTTCCCCCTATCTTTCCTTCTGTCATCTTTCACTGTTCCCTTCTTTTCACCCTTAACTACATTTTCCTTCTTATTATCCACAATTCTTTCCATTCCTTCTGATAGTGATCATAGGACTCACCTCTTAATAATGCTGCCAACTTCCTCCAATCTGCCTCTGCACTGCACCTCTGTCTCCCATGCTCTCTTTCACTCTCCAACCTTCACTTCTCACAAGATACCGCTCAAGCAGCCCTTCCAAATGTTTCCTCTGACTCCTGGGTAGTTGTAATTCGACCTCAATATTAGGATTCTCTCACCACCTGAGGGCCAGACATCCATTCATTTGCCATAGTACCTCGCCCCCTCTCCCACCGATGACCTTCCTTCTGTAAAAAAAAAGAAAATGACAGGCAGAAGATGGCCCAGTGGGCCGGCAGTCCAGACAAATATTCTCAGCATGCTACATGTGGAGACTGGCCATAGTTTGAGGATATCTGCTTTATATATATGTAATGATTCAGAGGAGAAAGAGATCAGAGTATATAGTTTAAAATAGGATCCCTCTCTGATCGATAATATAGCCTTCAGTTTTCTGAGAACATTCCCTAGATATTTGATCAATTAATCTTTGATAAAGGGGCAAGATATGCAAATCGGGGCACAGAAAGTCTCTTCAACAATTGTTGTTGGGAAAACTGGTCAGCAACATATAAAAAAACTAACTCAGACCTGCATCTAACACCATGCACAAGGTCAAATCCAAATGCATTAAAGACCTTGATAATAGAACTAAATTCAAACGGTATATAGAAAATATATAAGTAAACACTAGATTATATTGATACTAAAGAAATCTTCAAGGAAGGAACAGCACTGTCCAAACAAGTGGAAGCAGAGATAAAAGGATAAGACTGTATTAAGCTGAGAAGCTTTTGAATCTCAAAGGAAATAGTTGCTAGAATACAAAAGCCACCCACAGAATGGGAGAAACTATTCACTCAATACTCAATTAGATGTGGGGCTCATATCTAAGATATACAAAGATCTAAAAGAACTTAACAAAAAAAAAATCTAACCCCAGCAAAAAATGGGTAAAAGAAATAAACAGACAATTCCTCAGAGAAGAACTACCAATGAGCAAAAGACACATGAAAAATGTTCCACATCACTAATATAAGGGAAATGCAAATCAAAACAACAATGAGGTACCATCTTATGCCACAGAGACTGGAACATATCACAAAGCATAAGAACAATCAATGCTGGCAGAGATGTGGAGAGAAAAGAACTCTCATTCACTGTTGATGAGAATGCTGTGTAGTCACGGTTTATAAAGATAATATGGTGATTTCTCAAAAAAAAACTGGCCATTGATCTTCCATTACAAAAAATTCCTTCTGCACACCTATATTCATTGCAGTGCTATTTACAATAGCCAGAATCTGTAAACAACTCAAATGCCCAATAACAGATTAGTAGCTAAAGAAATGTGGTATATATACACAATGGAATAGTATGCAGATGTCAAAAGAAACAAACTCATAAAATTTTCTGATCCCTGGATGTACATGAAAACTATTAAGCTGAGTGAAATAAGACAGAGGGTGAGAGATAGACATAAAATACTCTCACTCACTTACAGATATATATTTTAAGAAAAATAAAAGACATTATTGTAATAATACCCAGAGACAATAAAGATGAAAGCTAAAAGGACTGGGTCACTATATGAAGCTTACCACAAAGGGTGGTGAGTGCAGTTAGAGAAATAACTACACTATAAACTATTATAACAATGGTAATGGGTGAGAGAAGTACAATACCTGTCTTGAATAAAAGCAGGGGTTGGGGGAGGAGGGAGTTGGGGGCATTGGTAGTGGAGAGGTTACATTGGTGAAGAGAGGATTTTGTATATACTAGACAGTAATTGCTGTTGATAAAATTATTTGGGAAATGAGGATAAAGTATCTATCATTTTTCTACATTTGAAAAAAAATTTAATGTATTTATTTAAGAAATTAGCAAATTTTGAAAGCATATATTAAATTTTAAATAAAAATTATAATAATTCCTTCATCAGACATCACCAATATCAATTATTAATTTTTCTGAAACTTCCATCCCCATGACTCAAAAGTTGGCGAATTTCTTCCATTCTACATTCCCCATGGCATTTGTGAAAAGTAAAGGTGTCCACTTTCACTATAAATGTTTGCTGTTTTTAAGTGACATATCATGTATATGTACAGATATATTGATAAATACCCCCCAAAATGTCCAAGACAACCCTACAACTAATAAATATTTAATCCAAATT
Organism: Suncus etruscus; assembly: GCF_024139225.1. NCBI lineage: Eukaryota > Metazoa > Chordata > Mammalia > Eulipotyphla > Soricidae > Suncus > Suncus etruscus. Next base: position 7,505,096 of record NC_064860.1, read on the forward strand.
TATACAAATATAGTTCCATAATACTATATATATAAAATAAAAATATGTATATTCCCAAAATAGGTACAGAAATATGTATATTCCCCAAAAAATAAAGTTTGAATGTACTAAATTATACACAGAATTAATGGAAAAACACTAAAACAAATATTTTATTTAAAAAAACAACCTTTTTTAGATAATAACAATTATAAATAAAAAGTAGAGTATGTCAGTCATCATTATTGCAATAACAGCTTTATTTATCTTATTTGGGACATTTTCTTGACATTTTACATGTCTAAACCCATCAAAAAATAAATCTTGAATTTTGGTAGAGAAATTTAATTTTCAATATAGCTGTCATACTAAATAATTTTATTTGAGTTGCTATCAGCCTGAGATTTTTATTACCTACAAATGTAAGATGACTATATTGATAGATAAAATAATATCCCTGGATGTGCCTTTATAAGTTAGACACTTTTGGAGTATGTCATTATTGTATAATATTATTTTTTGCTAGCTTTTCATACATGTATGCAGTTGTTTTTATAGTTTACTTCCATGTATATTCTATAGCACTTGTGCTAGGATTGTTTTATGATATGCTTAAAACAAGTAGAATTTAAACTTAACTTTATTTGTTGTTTTTTTATGCTATATATAACTGAACCTTTCCACAGGCAAGTCACACACTTTAGCACTGAGCTGCATTCCTATTAGGGAGCTTGTTTTTCCACACAAACTTTCTTGTTTAATTTTGGGCATACTCAATGATGTTATGTTATTCCTGACAGTGATTAAGGGCCATGTATTCTTGGAATTAAATCAGACACTGCATATAAAGCATGTATTCCAGGTTACATTATTTCTCTGGCACTTTAAACATACCTGTAGGAAAGTAAATATGTCCCAGGAAATGTCAGGAGAATGACAAATCCTCCCTCCATGAGTTTACCTATCACCTTTATTTTCAGTCAAATTCCAACTGATTTTAGCCAGGTTTCTCAATATAATTTTCTCCTTTCTGATGATAGCAATAGTTGGTCTTTATTATCATCTATCTCCCTTCCCTCCCCCAAAAGCACATCTACTGCAAATAAAGTCAAATCCACATTTTAGTGATGTAGTCTATAATATTTTTGTTATTTAATGTTAAATTATCACTTAAATGCATTCTTACTCTTCCTTCCAAAGTATACTTCACATATAAACACAAATAGAAGATCATCAGGTATTAGCTTATCTTTATTTACAGGAAAACTTATGCCATTACATGAATGAGGAAATTGAATTCTCAGTTGAAGACATCATTGCCCACAATTTCAGCCACTAAGGACTGTAAAAAATCATTGCTAAAGTGCTCATTCTCCATCCAGTTCAAAGTTCATTTCTCCTACTGTTTCCCATAGTAGCTACAGTATTGGGTACTAATAGAACATTTCAATTGCTTCATAAATACAATAGATTCCAATGATATTGAAGGATTGTATATTGAAATAACCATCAATCTTATATTGGGTATTAGATGTTTCACAATATTTCAAAATAAAGTAACCTATTTAATGAATTTTATCAGAGGGATTTTTCTCAAGTATGATGCTTGCATGGATGTGGCTAACTTGGTTGATATCCTGGCAACCACATGGTTCCCTGAGTAATGCCAGGAGTGAACTCTAAGCACAAAGGTGAAGAAAGCTGAGAGCACTTCCCTCTCACATATAATCAAAGGAAGTATTTTTTAAAGATTTTAAGTTTCCAAAAGCAGATAGTTTTACAATATAATGTTACTGTTATTTAAAGATCAATGAAATCATAGACAATTTTTAAATTTACATGAAAACCTAGTGTAGACAGTGAAAAGATTTCGAGTAAAAAATCTAAATTCTAATTTTTATGCCTACACACCTTCTTATTTTCTAAACAACTTTATAATATTTCTGTCTGTTATGTTTAAACCTAAAAAGTATAAGGTCTGTTTAGGTATCTAAGAGCCTAGCAACAAGAATGTTTTAAGCCATTTGTTATTTTGCTTGTAAAACAAACTCCTTTATATAGAAATGGAAAAGCAAAACTGTTCTGTTATGAAACTCTTAATTTATGTTTCTGGCATTCCACTGAATTCTAGATAAATTATTGTTGAAATGTAAATTTAATGTAATGATATTTGTTCTTGTATTTTTTGTCTTTTTAAACACATATATAGAAACTATTTATATTGATTTATAATTCATATGTAATGAAATAATATGAAGCACACTAAAAACCAAATTAATATAATAGGGGATACTATCATAGGGCATATTATAGTGAAACTTATAGAAAATAACTTTTAGATAAGTCCTATTACTGTTTTCCCAATTTTCTATTACTATTCTTCTTAATGAATCAGCATTGTGTTTTCTGCCTTGTTTCCTCCTATTATCTTCGAGAGAGAACTCTCAGTTCTCCCCTTGGAGGTTGTTCCTGGTAAGTTTGAGGGAACATACAATGCTGAGACTACAACTCAGGTCTCCAAGATTAAACCATGCATACATCCTTCTGAGTTTTTCCTCTATTCTTAGGAAAGAGTTTAAAAACTAAATTAAACCAACAATATTTGTATGTTTGTATGTCTCTCTTACATTAAATCATGCAAAATGATGTGTTATATTGTATAGCAATACATATATTTAATTTCCTACTGTCTATTTTTGTTAAAACGTGTTATTTACTCAATTATTTAAAATTTCAATAATGTCTCTCAGTTTATTATTATTATTATCATTATTGTTATTATCATTGCTGCTGTCAGAACACACTCCTTGGTTTTCAGCAGACCATGTAGTTCAGGGATCAAAACGAAGGCCCTTATGCCAAGGATGTAGTTCCAAGATAGATCAATTGTCCAGCATGTAAATTTTTTTTTTTTTTTGGTTTTTCGGGCCACACCCGTTTGATGCTCAGGGGTTACTCCTGGCTAAGCGCTCAGAAATCGCCCCTGGCTTGGGGGACCATATAGGACGCTGGAGGATCGAACCACGGTCCTTCCTTTGCTAGCACTTGAAAGGCAGACACCTTACCTCTAGCGCCACCTCACCGGCCCCAAGCATGTAAAGTTTTAAATTTGATTCCCATCTGGAAACAAAAACTGTAAAACTAATTCACTATTCACTCACTACATTATTTGCAAAATTTCTTTCTTATTAATTTTCCCTCTTTCCCATTACTGGCTTCCACATAAAATCAGCATATTGTCAGGACTTATTAGGAAAATTATACTAAACTCTTCACTCAAAAAAATGAAAATACTATTCACTCAATACATCAGAAAAAAATTCTTTTCATGAGGGCCTAGAGCGATGGTCAGTGGTTGGGCGTTTTGCCTTGCATATTTCTGACCAGGTCAGGCCATGGTTTGATCCCCAGTATCCCATAGAGTCCCCAAGCCAGGAGTGATTTCTGAGAGCATCACCAAGAATAACCCTTCAGCATCACTGGGTGAGGCCCAAAAATAAACAGAAACTTTATTTTAATGAATAGTTAAGAGGGAATAAATCTATAATTGCAAATACTAAATTTTAGTATAAAATAAAATTAAAAAATGGGGCTGGAGCAGTCGAGCAAGCAGTAAGGTGTTGCCTTGCTTGTGCTAGTCTAGGACAGATTGGTTTGATCCCCTGGTGTCCCATATGCTCCTCCAAGCCAGGAACAATTTCTGAATACATAGCCAAGAGTAACCCCTGAGCGTCACCGGGTGTGGACCAAAAACCAAAAATAAAAAATAAATAAAATTTAGTATATTGATAATTATCATTTTCTTGTGTCAAAAAAGAAACTATTTTTAAATCTGGCAGTGATCTATGCTTAGGTGATCATGCATCACCTGGGATATAAATCTGGGATCAATACTACTGCCAAGTGATAGTCATGTGCATTTTATTTTGGATAATCTTTGACCCAGAAAGAAAATATTTTTATGAGATCTAAAAAATGAGATTTAGGAGCAAGATATAGGGTACTCTACTAAATAGAAAATTAAACTACAAATAATTTAAAATGACCAATATCTTTCCATCTCCTTTTTAATATTGACTAATATGTGATTGAATTTAATCTACAAAATCTTAAATACATCCCTCCTGATGTTTAAACTACAATGTCCCTGCAATATTTGAATTTAATAGCATTACATTTTGAAGAGTTGGTTAGCAAACCGATATTAAGAGCTGCCCTTCACCTTGTAAAATATATGAAAATATATAATAGTTGAATGCAATACTCAATTCACCATAAAGTAAAGATAATTTTCAAATAAAACTATATATTTAAATACATATCCTTATAAAATGTTATATAAATCCAAAATATGTACATCCCCCTGTTCAAACATATTGGCCTTTAGAGAAGATTTCATGATATGATGACATTATATTACATGAGCCTGGTGTATATTAGAAAAAATTATATTATGGGTATAAACAAAACACATCATGTAATGTCTAAATTTTATTCACAGAAATGTTTATTTAACTAGGTTAGAGTTAGTCTGGACATTTTTGATATACCATCCCTTACCCCTAATAAACTTGCATACTTGAAAGTTGAGAAATGATTTTAAGAAGTAAAAGTTTTGAAAATTCGGATCTGGAACTGACAATATATGTATTCCATTAGCACTTGTGTAGAGTGTAAATTTTGCTCTGGGAACCAGCACTTCTAATTGAGAAACCCTGGGGAAGAAACCCAGGGAATTTTTTTTGAAGTCCCAGATTATTTTGATCATATTTAGGAATCAGTTTATAATGGATAAAAAATTTATTCTGGAGAAATTTCATGTGTTTTAGAGCCTTTAAAATCAACAAGGGGGCAATGGTGGTGGAAATGTTGCAATGGTGAAGGGGCGGGCGTGTTCATTTTATGACTGAAACCCAACTACAATTATATTTAAAATCATGGTGCTTAAATAAAGATTTTTTTAAATCAATGAGGTCTAAGAAAATGATAGCATAGACACCTTGCACAGTCAGAATTATGAAAGTTGGGCCCAGGTACCCAAATTTTCTTGCTGTGGGCTAGAGAAATAGTATTGCAGGTTTTGTCTTGCATACTGCTGCCTTGGGTTTGATTCCAGCATGTTATATATAGTCTCCCAAATACTGCTTTCTAGAAGTCATTCTAGAATGCAGAGCCAGGATCAATGCTTAGCATCTTTCATTTGGTTCCCCAAACCAAACCAAACCAAACCAAACCAGAAACAATTAGGCAAAACAAATCTCTTACCTGAGAATGTGTTTTCCAAAAGCTTGCAAGAGATGCTTAGGGTGCTAACCATGGAAACAGTCTATTACCGGTGAGTGGAGAGCACTAGAGGAGAAGCACAAGGAGGCTGAGTTTGCAAGATACATTAAATGTCAAGTGGAAAGAGTTGATGAAACTGAAAAGTTGTAAGTAAATTTTTGCAGAGCCCTAGATGAAAAATGAAGGCTAAAAAATCAGAAAGGAATTTCAAGTTTATTGTAAAATTTTGTTTTCCAAAGCATTTGGGTAAGCTGGGAAAATAGCAAAATAAAAATTTCATTCTAAGAGATCTTGCTGTCTGGAAAAGAAATCTATAAGAACAGACTTTGAATAGATGGCTGATCATCAATTGTTGTTTTACTCAAATTTGTTTTACTCAAATTTTATGTTAGATGATGGGAACTTAATTTTCTAGTGTGATTTCTAAGGAAAATATATTCAAAAATTTTAAGAAACATTTAAAAATTGAAACATTTGATTCCTAATTATGTTCTAGTAGAAGTTTATATTCGTCATGTACATGAACCACATAGTCATCATTTCAAGATTACCAAATTTATATACACAATTATAATGTTTTTATTTTTATTTTAACATTGAAGTAATTATTTTGTTAAATACATACAATCATATAATAGAATTTAGTGATAATAGCATAGAAGCCTCATGATCGTTTTAAATTAAATGGGCCCAATTTCAAAATAATATAAACGTAATGGACAAAATAACACATCGATTGTTCAGTTTCTCTATTATTTGGCAACACACTGGTATATTCAAAACTTTAAATAACTGTTTGGATTAACTCACAGATATAAGACCATTCTTTTTCTTTAATACTTTTTTCTATTTTGTTCTTGATATCACACTTTAAATACATAACTTAATTATGTTATACTTTTAATTCTTCTGTCATCAAGACTATTTACTCCCAATTTATTAGGATTTGATTAGAATAGATTTGGTATTTCAACTGTAAGAGCCCATAAAAGCAATTGCCTTCTGTAACTGTCAGAATTGAATGGGAAATATACAATTTAGCTTTTGGACTTTTCTCTCTAATTAGATACATAGTGCCTTAATTGTCAGGCTCCTTAAAATTTTTGTGGTTTATATGTATATATATATATATAATTTTTGTAGTTTATATATACTGATATATCTATATCTATATATGTTATATATGCTTTACAAAATACTGTACAGAGTTATGAGTTTTCTAAATATCTTCTTAGTGATTCATGCTGATAAAATAAGATAGATTGGTATAATTTTCTTTATTCAAAGAAACATTCTGATTATGTCGAGATGGGAGATTTTCAAGGGCTATTTAATCTATGCTGTTTATTGCTCAAGATTGTGCTGTTTCAATGAGAGAGCACAGACTGACTAGATGAAAGAGCTGTTCTAGATATTTTCCTTGGCTTTTTTCCATAATAACCTAGGCAATTAAATTAATTTTTTCTTTCTTCTTTCTCTGGCCAGTTAAAATACAGAAATGCTGTGTGAGAAGAGAAGAAATCATAATTAAAATTCTGCTAATTATTTTCTATAGAATTTTGTTAAATTATACATTATATCAAGAATTAGAGTATTTTTGGACGATGTTAAAAAGGGTATTTGTCGCCTTTGAAAATGGTTGTCAATAAGAAAAGATACTGCTGCCGGGGGTCTGCTATGGAGAAGGGAATTTTCCTTTGGCTAGCTGTCCTGGCATGTGGGGTCTTTGAGCCCAGCTCTCTCCTCAGCAGTTTGTGAATGTATAGAGTTTTCCTCCAGCCCTTCCCAGCCACCAGGCCTAGGTTACCAGCTCTGGCCATGAAGACCATTCTGGCGTCGGGGAATCTGGCGCCCCGGACTAATTGGCAGTCCAGGGGGTCTTTGGCTAGCTGTCCAACCCAGTGCCCACCACATACCAGAGCAAGACAGACATAACTCCTGGTATGTGGGATCTCTGAGCCCAGCTCCGCCTCTGCAGTTTATGAATGCATAGGGAGAGTAGTTTTCCTCCACCCAATCCCAGTCCCCAGGGCCCAGGTTACCAGATCTGAAGACCATTCCTTTTTCTGATTTTGTTTTGTTTTGTTTTTTGTCTGTTTTTGATATTATTTTCCTTCTCTTTTTTCTTCCACTTTTTTCTTTTTCTTTTTTTTTCACTCTTGTGGATATTACTTGGTGATTTTTTCATTTCTTTTCTTTTTTTCCTGTCTTTTTTTTTAGTAGTTGATAACAAATTTTTTCTTCTCCTTTCCTTAACCTTTTTATCTCCAATAGAATAGCATAATTTGAATCATTCAGCCTCATAAATTGAGGGGGGAAAAGGATGATACCAGGACCAGTCATATAAACATGTAGTGTAAATAAAAAATGACCAGACTGGAACACCAAACAGAATAGATACCCAACCTACAATAAGCTGTAAAGTGGAGAGCAGTTAAACTAGTATTCTGGGGGGGGGTCATATAAAGGAGGGAGATATGGGAGACATGCTGGGAACAGGAGTATAGGGAGGACAACATTGGTGGTGGGAATGCCCTTCATTCATTGTCACTATGTACCGTAAATAATTCCGTGTAATGAACTTCAAACAAAACAATACAAAACAAAACAAAAATTATACAATATATCTATATTAGATATGTTAATTATAAATAAAATGAGAGTATTCCTAATACCTTTTTGAAAAGCTTTTATAATATATCAAGAGAGTAAAATGCATACAATAATACTAAACATACTTATCCATTCTACATCTACTGAAAAGCTTTGCAATGATCTAACTGAAGCAGCCAATTGAGTAATATTTATGATGACCATTATTGGTTTAAACTACTCACTTTTCATTAAATTATGGAGGTCTCTTAAATTGTGCTCAGTGGTCCTGTGAGCCAATCCCAATGATTGTTTGCCTGGATTAATATGAGGATGGGATCTCTAGGGTAACCCCCCAATGTTTTCAGAGAGCCTCAAAACTATGTTGATATTGGGGTGAAATTGGGTGCCTATGTACACAGGATAAAACAGGGATCTTAATCCTGCATCTTTTTCCAAGCCACTGATATTACACGTCTTCCTCTTTTGAAATTAAACAATAATATTTTGGATCAGGAAATACACTCAGAGGTGTCCATGCTATTGCTTTGTATTCAGTAGTCATCCCCCATGCTCAGAGGATCACACATCAATAATATGAAAAATAAAACCAATGTGACTCCAATGTATGACTGGGGTGATTCTGGTGATCTCTGGCACTCAACACCTAGCAGCATTGTAGTATGAATATCCTTCATCCCTAGCACTAGACCACCAGTCTGAGTATTACCCAGAGTGACCACCAAATGCTTGATACTACATGGAAGCCTCTTTCACTACAGAAAAAAATAATATTGGAAGAAGTCTCTCAGAAAAGGACAGAAGTAAACTCAAGTGAGATATGGAGCCACAAATCAAAATTATATCAAATGAATCACTAGATGATTTTAACTTTATTGATTTATGTGCTCAAGGCTTCAGCTCCAATAGCAAGGAAGCAGTAAAAGAGTTCAAAATGGGTTTGTAGCAGACAAAAAGTCAATTGAGAGCAAGAAACTACCGCTGAAATAAAATATTCCTACTTGGAGTGTTAGTTATACAGACGAGGTACACAGCAAACCCAGGCTCGATTCCTAGCACCACATATAGTTTACAGAGCCCACCAGAAGTGATCCCAACCCCTTAACTAACTGAGAAATAAGTCCTGAGCCCATTCAAATATGGCCAAATACAAACTATTTAAATAAGACTTCATACTAAACAGGAGAAATTTCTTGTATCGTATCTACCCGAGAAGAGGTGAATAAATCACACACATATATATTATATTACTTTATAAAACTCAAAATCAGCAATGTAGTGAAAACTTCAACAGCCTTTTAATCAAAAGAGCTAATATAGATGGTCAATAGGTGCACAGAGAAATGATAATTATCATTATTATTTAATATCAAATAAAATCAATAATGTATCATCATTGTAAGAATGTCCTGCATCAAAACAGACAAAGGGACTGAAACAATAAGGTTGGGCTGGAATTTAGAAAAAAATTAACATATATTGTGCTGGGCATATAACTTGGTTTAACATCTATAGAAAAGGGTATGAAGATTGTTAAAAATAATAAAAACAAATCTACCATATGATCAAGAAATTTTCTTCCCAGAAATTTATCTAAATACCATTAAAATACTAATTTAAAAAGATACATTCACATCTCTGGCCACTGCAGCACTACTTATAATAACCAATATTTAATATCAACCTATGTGCCTAATAAATGATTAGTGGATAATTATGTGTTTTATATAAGTACACATATATAATAAACTTAGCTATAATAAAATATGAACTTATATATTACCTGTTGTGTCAACATAGACATATCTGGACTTATTTCAACGTAAGTGAAGTGGATTAGGAGAAAAACAAATATCAGATTATTTTATGTATGTGGATATAAAAAGCAACTTAAGGAAAGAGACAAAGTCATATGAGAAAACAAAGATATGGAACAGTGGTTACCAGAATGGCACAGGTGTGGACATCAAAGAGCAAGGGGTTCTATAACCTTGTTGAAGGATTTTGGAACCTGGGGAAGAATGATGATTATTTGGATGATGATATTATTTGAATAGGTTTAAAATTACATTCCTAAAATCAAGTCAAGTAAGCCATGCTATATCAATTCAAAATACATCAAATAATTGAATATATTAGATTTACTATTCTATAAAAGGCTATGTCATTTTTGGGGGGTCACACCCTGCAGCACTTAGGGGTTACTCCTGGCTCTATTCTCAGAAATCTCTCCTGGCAGGCCCCCCGGGACCATATGAGATGCCAGGATTTGAACCACCATCCTTCTGTATGCAAGGCAAACACCCTACCTCCATGCTATCTTTCCGGTCCCAAGGCTATGTCATTTTTCAAAGTATAGACTTAAAGATAACAGTAATAAATGGGTCAATAATACAGTGTCACAGAAACATAAGAAACCCTCTTGGGGTTTTTTTAGATAAATAAATGGAATATTTTGGGAATTAGGTTTCAAGAGCATACTGACAAAATACATGGTCACTCACAGAAAAATAATCTAAGATAGAGTAACAGATAAGCCCCTTAAAATACAGAAGAATATGAAAACACAACCAAGTTTAGAAAAATCTTGAACTTTGTGAAATCAATAACATTGAGTTCAATATCTTGTTTTATAATTTTTATTTTTTATATCTTTGTTTAATAATTAAAAAAGATCACAAATATGTTGTAGTTGAGTGTCAGTCATAAAAAAATACACCCCTGTAATCAGTGCAAACTTACTACCACCAATGACCTTATCACAAGTGTCTTCAAGACAAGTGTTCTATTTATATGAAACACTAACATTGTCATATAGTTGTGAGTATAGTTATTTCTCTAATTGCACTCACAAGTCTTTTGGCAAGCTTCATATCGTGGGATGGTTCTTTCAGCCTTCATCTCTGTTGTCTCTGCGTAATATTACCATGCTCTCCTTTATTTATCTTAAATCCCACCAGTGAGTAAGACTATACTGTGTATTTCTTCCTCTTACATACTTCACTCAATATACTAGTTTGTATTTACATGCATATTAAACTAGTTGTATTTACCAAATTTTGAAATCAAGCTATCAGTTAAAACATTGAACTAGGAAAAATTGTGAGATATACTTTAAGAAACTGCAGCTTTACAATCCAGCTATACCACTCTTAGGAATATACCCTAGGAACACAAAAATACAATACAAAAATTCCTTCCTCACACCTATATTCATTGCAGCTCTGTTTACACTAGCCAGACTGGAAACAGCCTAGATGCCCCTCAGTAGATGAATGGCTAAAGAAACTGTGGTACATATATACAATGGAATATTATGCAGCTGTCAGAAGAGATGAAGTCATAAAATTTTTCTATACATGGAAGCATATGGAATCTATTATGCTGAGTGAAATAGGTCAGAGGGAGCAACAGATAGACACAGATTGGTCTCACTTAACTATGGGTTTTGAGAAAAATAAAATATATTTGTGTAATGATTCTCAAAAACAAAAGAGAGGACGAATGGAAGGTCCAGCTCACAACATGAAGCTCACCACAGAGAGTGATGGGTGCAGTTAGAGAAAAAATTACACTGAGAACCATCATAACAAAATGTGACTGAATGAGGGAAGTAGAAAGCCTGTCTAGAGCACAGACCAGTGTGCGGTGGGTAGGAGGGACACTTAGGACATTGGTGATGGGAATGTTGCACTGGTAAAGGGTTTTTTGTTTTTGTTTTTATAAAACATAAATAAATAATTAAATAAAAAAGAACACTGAGAAATGATAAATTGTTAGCTGGTGGGTCTTCAGCCAAAGCTCAGAAAGGTCTTGAGGTCTTCAAAAGTAGTGAAATTTGCTTGCTTCTTGAATAAGTTTTGGTCACCTTTAATAAATTGTGTTTGCTAATTGGAAATTAAGAAATTATTACTGTTGTTTTACTGTTTATGCAATTCTTATATAAGCTATCTCCTTTAATAAAGTGCCCTCAGAGGATAAAACAAGGAAAAAAGGATTAAGAAAAAAAGGCATGCAGGTGTGTGATTTATGTAAGAAAGGTAATGTATGAATTTTGAATACTGGAAAAGGGAAGGGAATTCAGTGAAAGTGTAACCGTTTGGCTGCAAATGGGACTGGAGTAAATTTGCAGAGTGAATTTAAAGTAATGTGCAGAAAGGTTTTAGGATGTGTTCTAAGAAAATAAGCTGCATAGTTAAATTGAATGATTATTGGAGATAGTTAGACATGTTTTTATCTAATTCACTTTTGTATTTGATGTCATTCAACTAAAAGATTTTCATTACATTTTTTTGCCAAGTATATTGATAGGAGTATATCACAAAGTGATTCTCTCCTTGAGGTGCATAATTATAAGAATCCCCTGTACATTTAGCTGACTCAGTTTCTAGTAAGGAGATTGGGCTGTTGGCTTTTGCCCAATATTGGAAAAAGGAATCAGCCAAACCTCAAGTGATGGTCCATTGGAAGGACTCAGAATCAGGGAAATAAAGGTGTCTGCATGCTCTGTTTTCAGCAGGCCACAGCTTTAGCTGTGCATTCCCACAGGAAGAGTCTAGACCCATTTGGGTCCCAGCCAGAAATATAAACATGTACCTAGTAAAAATACTGATAGTGATGTCTCAACCCAGGTTAATCCAACACAAGGTTAGTTTTTCTTTTGTTTTTCAGGATAAAGATTTGCAATATTTTTAAAAACTATTTTACAGCTGCCACCTGGCACTATCCCCCACACAGGCATAGCACCAACCAGTTAACCAGCGATGATAATTTATTTGAGTCATAGCTGGTGTTTATGCTCTTATGGTTGAATCTCTACCTATCCAGCCAAAGCCTGTTTTCCACAATTGCAGTTTAATTTATGTGACCTTGTAGATCCCTTTGGGTCCAGAATTAAAATAATTTGGAGAGGCCTTGGGTAGCATGACCCACGTGGATTCATCTTATGTTTGCTCCACATTAAGTTCAAAAATAATTTGAGCGATTTGCAATTTTATATATACCCTGGTCATGGCCTTTTTTCTACAACTAAATGTAGATCCCAAAGGGATTATTATTGTTCCTCCTGGGGGTGTGAATCTACAGTTTCCAGCAGATTAATAAAGCATAACACTGAAGATTTTATTAAAATTACCAAACACCATCAGTTGTGTGCTCACCTGGGGTTACTCAATGTAACCTGTGCTTTTACAATTTATAGAAACTGGAAAGAAAAAAACAGAAATATTTAAGAGAGAGATGATGCGGGGATTAAGATTTTATAAATCTAGACATGACCCTGGATTACTTTTTAAAATTCAATTAGGCATCACTTATTCCACCTTTAAAAGAGGGACTGGCCTATGGCCTCTTGTACCACACCACCTTCTGCTCTCGCTGTAACATCTCTCAGCTTATCACCACCCACCAATGACCTCTGGGCCACCAATATTTAGATCCCAATTTACTATGACCCCTAGTGAGACACTGCGCATGTGCCATGTTCTTTCAGGTTTAACACCTATTGCCCATAACCTTTGGCAGCTCATGAATTCCACCTATGTTATGCTTAACTATACCAGGCCTAATTTATCTAGCTGGCTTTGCTTTGATGCAAACCCCCTTTTTCTGAAGCTATTGCCATTAATCAATATTTTTTTATTTATTTTTTGGTTTTTGTGTCACAGCAGACAGTGCTTAGGGGTTACTCCTAGCTCTATGCTCAGAAATCGCACCTGGCAGGCTCAGGGGACCATATGGGATGCTGAAATTTGAACCACTGACCTTCTGCATGAAAGGCAAACGCCTTACCTCCATGCTATCTCTCCGGCCCCATCAATAATTTTTTTTATATATAAATGCAACTGTAACTCAATGGTGATCCACCTCTGACAACCTGGGTTTGACATTTGGTCAGGCTCAGGGCCAAGGCTCCTGCCTATATTGTGGACAAGAGAGACAGTACAATCGCCCTCCTATTGCCTCAATTTTACCAATTGGCCATCTCTTTTTTATGATTGGGCATTCCCACTACTGACGGTGGCTGTGTAAAATTATAGGTCTTACCAAGTGCCTATATAGATTAGCATTTTTAAGTAATGATCATGATATATGTGTCATTTTTTCAGTTAACTCCCTAAGTTACCTGGCGTTCTGTTCCATGGTGGCCTCAGCCACCATGGCTCGCTTTAAGTGGGACCCAGGGACTTAGTCACCATTACTGTGGCCTCCCTTTTAAGCCTTGAAGGATAAAATGGGTAAAATTTTGGGACATTCTTTAGGTGTCACCAGGACAACTTTAGCCAGGCAAACCCCAGAGGTGTCCAGCCCCTCCCGCATAACTCATTCGGTTCAAATAATATAAAAAGATGGAGATGTGGGGAGAAAGGCTGGGAAATAAGGTGATTTCTGTAAGCAGGTATTGAATATAAAAGAAAGTCTCTGTTCAGAGACTTGTGTCTCTGCTGTTATGAGTGCAGGATGAACTAAGGAGAAAGTTATCCAGATCAAACAACCTGTCTTTAAAAATTATCTAGGCTAATAGTGCGATGAGCATTGTAACCATTATCTTTACATATTTTCTGATTTACTGGTGCCATGAGCATTGTAACCGCCATCTTTGTTTAGCATCGAATCAATGATACCATGTACCTTATGATTGTTATCTTCACATATCATCTTGTTGCTTTGATGCCTAAGGTGTTATTATTCACATTCTAATTCCCATCTAAAGTTTGTCCTTTTTTTAAATATAATTTTTATTTTAGTTATAGTGGTTTACATATCGTTCACAGTAATATTCCAGGTATATATTTACATTGAATCAGGGGAGTTCCCACCACCGAATTGTCCTCCCACAACCGCTCCCATCCTGCCTCCCATATCCTCCACCTTCCCCCAGGGGCTGCTAGAATGCGTGGTCCCCTCTGTGTCTAGTTTACTACTTAGTGGTCTTATAACTGTTTGGTCTTGGTGCCTCCATTACTGCCCCCTCTAATTGGGAGGCGGGACTAGAAAGTTCAAGTTATGTGGTTTTGTTTAAGGAAGAGAAAGCCTTGTTCTTGCCTTCAATAAACCAAGTCTATTGCTCTGACAATGCTTCCCTGTGAGAAGTCTGTAGCTCTCAATCTTCCCTTTTTTCCTGAGTCCTGAATCTTCCCTTTTTTCTCCGAGGCATTGGGCTAGAAGAGACCCTTACCCACTCTTGAAGCAGCCTCATGGGGGTGGCGCCAGAGCCCTACAAGCTTCCCCAGAGCAGAGGGCTGATAAAAGACCTCAAAGTGAGTCCTTTTTTGAAAAGTGAGGGTGATATTTCTCAAGCTTAATAAGAGTTGCAAAATTTATTTGGCCTAAAACGAATCCTCGCTGCTGTGCTATGTATGTATATAGTTGATTATTTAACCCCAGATGACAAAATTAGTATATAAAAGATGTCCCTGATTATATGTTACTTTACCTGGGAAAATCAGCATCAAGAAAAACCTAAAAATAACTTTGTATTCCTCAAAATTAAGTTTATCTTTTAAAAGATGTTCTGTATCTATAAGCAGTCTGTTTACTCAGATTAAAGGAACCCTTCATAGAAACACCTGGCAAATTTGCTACTCATTTAATTTATATCAGAATAGATTTAGACACCCAGGGTCCATCCTGGGAGTAAAATACTTTGAAATGATAAAATCTGCTCTTTTGATCCCAGATTAGCCTCTGGCTTAACTCCCCTCTGTCTTTTAATTGGAGTTAATCATTCAGAAGGTTTGTAAGCCACACTAAAAGCCTGTGAATTGTCTATTGTGAAAAAATTTATAGACCAAACAGCATGTAGTGATAAGCTCTTTTGCTAACAAAAACATACAATTTTTTTAACCTTGAAGGAAGGCAGAGATAGGCAGTCTCTCACATATACAATTCAGGGTTAAATACATCACTGTAGCATTCAATAAACAGTGCTATTCAGTCTCACCCTCACAACTAGTGTGACTTTGTCATTTGCCATACCCTGTACCCAATTTTCTGGGAACCCCAAGAATTCCCTTAGGTGCCCAGACCAAGACAACCATAACATGAGGATCCTCAATATTTCTTCTCTAAACTCTTTATCTGAGAGGCTCTATAGGTGGTTTGCACTTTTCAGGTCATGATAGCTGCCATCTTTTTTGTCTATGCATGGTGGAGGCTTGTGTTGTTTCACCGTTGTCACACTTACAGTGTGATCTTTTCTACATATTGTGCTGGGGTTCACTGATTAGTAGATCTGCATGGAGTCAGCTCCCCTCTGTTGACTTGGCTTCTGTGGGGTTTTCTGGCTGGGGTTGTTTCCAGAACCAGCACTCGCATGTTGGATTGCAGCCACATTAGAAAGTTCTCCCTGGGGCTGTAGCAATGGCACAGTAGGTTATTGCTTTGCATACAGTCACCTGGGTTTGATTCCAGGCTTCTCATATGGTCCCTTGAGCCTCCAGTGGTTATTTCTGAGTGCAGAAATAGGAGTAGCTACTGGGCACTAGCTGGCGTGACCTTAAAAAAGAAAAAGAGCTTGCAGTGGCAATTAGGCTCCATCCTTTGTTGGTAGGGTTAGCTCCTCACTTCCCTTGATGTGGCTTCTGAGGGCTCTACTGGATGGGGTTTGTCCCAGCACTAGCAGCTGTGGTTCTGATGGTAGCTTCATAGAAAAGCATGCAGTGGGGGATTCTCAATAGCATGTTTTGGGCTAACCAAATCTTAAGGTAGAACTTTAACTATCTTTTTATTTATTATAAAACTATTTTTAACATTTTAGCAAGTATTCTGCAAATAATAGTAATGACCAAAACCACCATTAATCAATTAAAAACAAGAAAACGTTCAGTTCTGGAACATTTAGTTTTGAAGAACACACATAAATAAAGGTCTTTTTTCTCACAAATCTTACTCTCATTGAGAAGCAAAAAATGAGAAAATAAGCAAAATAGTCTTTAATACTGAAAAATGTAAAAACATAAATCAGATTATTAGAAAATGCTGAAGTCTGAAGATAGCAACATGTTTAATAAAGTGAAAAGTAAGTGGGTCACGTTATGTGGAAGTGCTCAAAAGTGAGTCAAAATCTGCAGAGATGATATATATTCTGGATAAATAAGTTAGTGTAAAAAACAGTACTTATTCTAAAAATCAGAAGCATTTCATCAAACACAAAGAAAAGGCAGGTCAAACTTTACCTCACATGCCCTTGTCTATTTTCTGAGTTTTGTGATTCTCTGAGATTTATGGTTACATTGACCCAACACTTTCAGCTAAAAGGCTTTACTTTAATTTTGTTTTAGCAGGATATAAATCTTGAGGCCATAGGGTGTTCTTTTCCTTGACTCTCACTCCAGCCCAGCATCACTACCAAAAGACAAGTCTGAACATCTTCATTACCCAAGTACTAGTTACAAATCTCAGTCTAGGATGCAGAAATATGTATACAAGGGCAGCACAGATTTCAAAAAAAGCTTGGAGGTAAAACATGGCTATTGAGCCACTTAAAACTCTAATAAAGGGCCAGATCGATCGCACAGCAGTAGAGCATTTGTTTGCCTTGCACGCAATCTGATTCAGAACAGTCCTTGGTTTGACCCCTGTTGTCCCATATGGTCCCCCAAGACACATGCAATTTCTGAACATCAATGGGTGTGGCCCACCTCCCTCCAAAAAAGAACCTCTAATAAAAAGCTGTACATGCTAATCTAAATGAAAAAGAATTATCATTTCTTCTTTACCCTACTGGAGTCATATAAGGTAAACTATTGTATTACAATAAAAAGGGAAATCATGCCCGAGTTCCCCCAAATGATTCTTTCAACTTTTGTGATGAATCTCACAGTTGAACAGCATTTGCAGGTGGGATTATTGTTTTGCTGCTTCTATTCAATTAAATAAATTATCTGGCAGATGGCAACAGCAAGTAAATAATGTACTTCAGAATTCTGGGACAATGAAATAGTAAGCAATCATGAATATACTTAAAGGTGTCCTAAGTTTGTTGAGCTCTGAGATAGAAGAAAAAATGTAAAATGCAGAAAATAAAATTTCTAACTTCCACTTTAACTCTAATTCATACCAAAAAAGACTTGTGTATTTTTGGTTAAATAAACCTGACCATTGTAAATACTAAGTATAATTATTTTTAAATTTATATTTCAGATTTGTAGGTGATTAAAATTACCTAGCTTTCAGGCCCCTCTAGTCCTTAATTGAATTGTCTCTGGGTCTTATTACAGTAATGTCTTTCGTTTTTCTTAAATCCTACAGATGAGTGAGACTATTCTGTGTCTATCTCTCTCTCCCTCTGACTTATTTCTTATTCCATGTAAATCCACGTATAGGAAAATTTCATGACTTCATCTCTCCTGATGGCCACATAATATTCTATTGTGTATATGTTCCACAGTTTCTTTTGACATTCATCTGTTTAGAGGCATCTTGGTAATCTTCTGTTTCTTTCTATTGTAAGTAGCACTGCAATGAATATAGATCTGAAGAAGGGATTTTTGAATTGTATTTTTGTGCTCCTAGGGTATATTCCTAGGATTGGAATAGCTGGATCATAATGGAACTCATATGGGAAGGACCGGCTCACAATTTGAAGCTCACCACAAAGAGTGGTGAATGCTGTTAGGGAAATAACTACACTAACAACTAGCATGGCAATGTGAAAGAATGAGAGAATTAGAATGCCTGTAGTGGACACAGGCAGGGGTGGGGGAGGAAGGGGACATTGCTGGTGGGAATGTTACACTGGTGTAGGGGGTTATTATTCTGTTTATGACTAAAACCCAACTACAAACAGGCTTGTAATCATGGTGCTTAAATAATATTTATTAAAAAAATCTAGCCTATTTTTACATATTCTAAGTGCAAATAGAATCAATAAAAATTAATGAAATTGTTTTGAGGCCAATTAGGTTTTTTCAGAAAAATGTAAAGAAAAATAAGAGCATTAACATCAAATTATCTAAGGCAAACTTGGAAAATTTAGGTCAATAGATCATTGTTTTTTATCTTTATTTATGGTCACATTAATACACAAACTTGCTTATGAAACAAAATTACACTTTTTCCTTTGGCTTTTGAGTCACAATGGTAATGCTCAGGGATTATATGCTAGAAACTCTGGGATTTGCATCCATCAAGACTCTTGGAGAAAGTAGGAGAGATTGGATTAATTTAGTCTGAGATATATAACATACAATGGACCCAAAAGGCAAATCATGTGCTAAAGTTTTTCTCAACATTTTCTGATCTTGAATGCAATTTTAAGGTAAGTCTTGACTTATCTTAAATAACTTTAATACTACCTACTCTTAGAATCTGTGTATGCCAAAAATCAGCATTTAAAATCACTGTAATTCTATTAATAGCACAAATATTCATTGTTCACTAAAATAAAACAAGATTTCACTGTACAGACAGAAAGAATTTCCATTTTGTCTTTAATGTTTTACTGAATGTTAGGATTCATTATGTAGTAAAAGAGCTAGTTCAGAAAACTTCAGATACCAATGTAAACTCCAGACTCAAGACCCATCACACAAAGACCCAAGGAGACAGACGACAACACTATAAGAAAGCAAGGGAGTTTTATTTAAGCATGCTGGGGTTAACCACCTCCAAAGAAAATGGTGACCCTGGGTAAGCTCGCAGCCCTTTTTAATAGCGAATTTTGGGGATTCCTGCCTCTGGGTAGTTGATTTTTAAAAATATAGGTTCTTAGTACAAAATGGCATCAGACAAACTGCTAGAAGTGGTCATAAAATATGTGTTACATCAGACAAAGTGCTAGGGTGAGTTGTGGGCTCAGTGAATGGAAATCATGAGCCTTCAGAAACAGGGTTAGTTTCTGTAATTGTCTTCAGGTCCAGGGACAGATTGACATTTGACCATCTGTTCCTTGCTGTGCTTCCTGGTACGACTCTTATGTTTCGATTCCAGGAATTGGTTGTTCTTCTGGGCCTAGTCTTTGATCTTTAAAACTTGGGCCTGTCATGGCTCACTAATGTTTAGGTGTCTACACAAAAATAGGGTTAGAGAGGTAATAGAGAGTTAAGTCTAAACTTATATTCTAATTTATATTCTAATATAGTTAATTCCAAACTTATATTTTAATATTCCCTTTAACACCAACTGAAGTAATTCAGTGTAACAAAGAATATATTGTCCTCGACCATAAATTTATGAGCAACACTCTTTTGTACAACAATTACCAAAAGTATTTACTTTTAAATATAAAAAAGAGAAAAACAAAAAAAATCGTGTTTTGCGTTTTCATATTTTCTAAAAAAAATACTGTATTAAAATGTATTTAAAAGAATAAAAGATCATCAAATTAAGGTGATTCAAGTAATATTTCACAAATATTATGTTTGATTTGAATTATAATTCTTAATATATAAATTTCATTTCTAAGATATTTTTATACATGCTTAAATGTCATTATAATTTAATATTATTTAAATCTTCAAGTCAAACATTGTTCTTTAGATATCGGATATATTAATTTGTTTACTACTGTTAAAACAAGATTATGTTAGGATATAATTAAATTAAGAGAACAAAAGACAAAAACATTTGAGTGTATCCTTCTGTGTGTATGTGTGGGCAATATAAGATAGATTAGATTTATTTTATCTGAGGTATATAAAACACAACAATGTTCATCTGACTATGTTATTAATCTAGGTTAAACGATGAGAAACATAATTAGTGACATATGTTATGTTCTGCTAAAGCTAAATTTAATATGGAAACTTTTTCAAGGCAGCTAAATCTTCAGAAAGATAATCTCTTAAAGCAATTTACATATTTTCAATAACGTGAAATTAAGTAGCTAGCCTGTAAGTTTCTACAGTTATAGTAAACTTATTTTTTAACTGTAAGTGAAATGCTTTCTTGGAAATTTCCTCTGGAGACCATTGGATGGTTTTTGTGGTTAGTCATGTTGATTGTGCCACCTTCTTTCATATACATTCGTTCTGCATTAGTCAAGTGGAGTATTCAGTCTTGTTTTAAATCAATTGGTTAGGTGCTAGGGAAAATCATTTCCATTGGACGGTAGTGGTCTATATTTTATTCTTTTTTTAATTTTTAATTATGAGAACAAAGATGCAAAGAAAGAGGACAAGGTACAGTTACAGTGGAAGGACAATCACCCATAAACAGAATTCTCAGAAGTCCCCTTGCTGATACCTTATTTTTGAACTTTCAGCCAAAGAACATTAAGAAAAATAAAACAAAACCCATGTACAATTACTTTGTCCCTCAAGTCCCCAGATTGTAGTACATTATAATATTTTTAGCAGTACACAAAGCAATCTAAAACCATAAAACTTATGTAACTCTTTAAACATTGAAGGCAAAGTACTGTTTTACATTTCCATGCGATATTAGTTTAAGTTAACCTCAAAAGTTTACGTGGGTTTTTTTTTTAAGGATTAGAGTCAAAGGAGCACAGTAAAAATGGTGTTAGAGTGGCAATTATTGTTTGCATAGGCCCACCAAAATATGAGTGACATGGAAAAGAAAAGCCTTGGCCTAAATACAAGGAGGCCCTAGCCCTGAAGTTTCCTGGCATAAGACCAACTCTAGGCTCCAGGCAAGCTAGATCCTCCAATCCAAGACATTGTCTGTAGTGCCAACACACTTTTATTTTTCACACAGTCTCTGTTGTTGGTATCATGTTTCTGTATTAAAAATCCTGGAATCTGCATATCCTACATTGAAGTCAGGATGTGGAGTGTCCTCTAGTTTCACCTCACAGTTAAAGGGCAATGCAGAGAGCCCTGTCCTGTAAGCAGGTAGTTGTTGTTAAGTCTTCTTAGTGTGATGGTAAGTCTCTTTGAGCAGGTTGATGTCAGAGCAGTGGTAGGGTCTTCCCTGGTAGAGGATTGCTTCCAGGTGATCTTATAAACAACCTTGGATATTTGGTAGATAGCTTCCCTGGTTCAGGGGTGAATGGAGAATGCCCATTCTTCTGAGGCCTGTGCCAGGTCATTATGTCAATGTTCAGGGTGTAAGGTCCCATTGCACTACAAGATTTGTGTGTTCCAATCTCTATTAGATAAGAACTTATTTGTATGCATAGTATTTTCCCATTTTAATATGCCTATGCAAACAAGGAACAATGCCACGTGGCATTATCTGGGCATATGGGGCCACAAAAATAAGTCCAACAATCCCCATGACATGGTTCAAACATAAGAATTAAACTGAGGGACTCTTTCACCAAAATCCCTTATTGAATAGCTAGCTCACAAAGAGAAGAAAGATAAAAAGTGGGGAAAATCGTCAATGTATAAGAAAATATTTAGTTATAGCTGTCATAGAAAATACACATAAAATATTCAAAACACATATGTGTCCATTTTATGTCTTTTGAAATAGTTGGGGGTTGTTAAATCCAGTGCACCACTTTGGTCTGTGATTAGGACTATGCTGTACTGAAGTTAAAAAGGGTAAATATGGGGTACTGATGGTTGGGGTGAGATAGTTAAGGAGTAAAAATGAGCTTTGTAGGGGTGTGCGAAAGGGCAGAATACAAAATGGACATTCTGCATACACAAAACATAACTTAAGGATAGGGGATACTATTAATATATACTGTGCGCGTGGGGGCACTAGCCCCCACTTGGTTTGGAACATGGAGACTGGTAAAAAAAAATCGCCAGTGACTACCCTAGTGCAACAGAGCAAATCTCAGCACATCCCAAGTTAGAACCCATTATTTCTGGCCACCTGGGCTTGTATCCAGGCAAGGCTTGGAGGCCAGGGGCAGAAGAGGGGATGGCTTGGGGCCTATCAAGGCTCCCAGCATCCCCCAAGCTAGGGAGAAGGTCTTCAACAAGGGGTCTCTTCAAACCCCATGCTGGCTTAAGCTAGCCTCCAGATCAAGAAAGGATTTGGTAGAAAACCAGAAGCCAAGATCTGCCCATCCTCCTCCCTGTGCCATTCCCAACCTAGTGCTGGGGGAAGGGCAAGGAAAGCTTGGGAGCCCCTCCGGGAGGGACCACCCGACACCCACCTTTTCTGGCCACCTGGGCTGGCACCCAGGGAAGGCCTGGATGTCGGGGGCAGAAGAGGGGACTGCTGGGGGCCTATTAAGGCTCCCAACAACCCCAAGGTAGGAATAAGGCCTTCGACATGGAGTCTCCCCAAATTCCATGCCACCTAGAGCTAGCCTCCAGATCAAGAGCCAGTTCTAGTAAACTTTTTTCTTCTTTCTTTCTTTCTTTCTTTCTTTCTTTCTTTCTTTCTTTCTTTCTTTCTTTCTTTCTTTCTTTCTTTCTTTCTTTCTTTCTTTCTTTCTATTTCTTTCTTTCTTTCTTTCTTTCTTTCTTTCTTTCTTTCTTTTTCTTTATCTGTCTTTCTCTCATTCTTCCTTCTATCCTTCCTTCCTTTCTTCATTCTTTCTCTCTCTTTCTCTCTCTCTTTCTTTCTTTCTTTCTTTCTTTCTTTCTTTCTTTCTTTCTTTCTTTCTTTCTTTCTTTCTTTCTTTCTTTCTTTCTTTCTTTCTTTCTTTCTTTCTTTCTTTCTTTCTTTCTTTCTTTCTTTCCTCTCTTTCTTTCTTCTCTCTCTCTTTCTTTCTTTCTTTCTTTCTTCTTTCTTTCTTTCTTTCTTTCTTTCTTTCTTTCTTTCTTTCTTTCTTTCTTTCTTTCTTTCTTTATCTGTCTTTCTCTCATTCTTCCTTCTATCCTTCCTTCCTTTCTTCATTCTTTCTCTCTCTTTCTCTCTTTCTTTCTTTCTTTCTTTCTTTCTTTCTTTCTTTCTTTCTTTCCTCTCTTTCTTTCTTCTCTCTCTCTTTCTTTCTTTCTTTCTTTCTTTCTTCTTTCTTTCTTTCTTTCTTTCTTCTTTCTTTCTTTCTTTCTTTCTTTCTTTCTTTCTTTCTTTCTTTCTTTCTTTCTTTCTTTCTTTCTTTCTTTATCTGTCTTTCTCTCATTCTTCCTTCTATCCTTCCTTCCTTTCTTCATTCTTTCTCTCTCTTTCTTTCTTTCTTTCTTTCTTTCTTTCTTTCTTTCTTTCTTTCTTTCTTTCTTTCCTCTCTTTCTTTCTTCTCTCTCTCTTTCTTTCTTTCTTTCTTTCTTCTTTCTTTCTTTCTTTCTTTCTTTCTTTCTTTCTTTCTTTCTTTCTTTCTTTCTTTCTTTCTTTCTTTCTTTCTTTCTTTCTTTCTTTCTTTCTTTCTTTCTTTCTTTCTTTCTTTCTTTCTTTCTTTCTTTCTTTCTTTCTTTCTTTCTTTCTTTCTTTATTTTTGGGGTTCAGTCATGTAAAGAACACCCCCCATCACCAGTGCAACATTCCCGTCACCAATGTCCCAAATCTCTCTCCTCCCCACCCAACCCCCGCCTGTACTCTAGACAGGCTTTCTATTTCCCTCGTACATTCTCTTTATTAGGATAGTTCAAAACGTAGTTATCTCTCTAACTAAACTCATGCCTTCATAAGGTGAGCTGTAACTTCCCGCTCTTTTCTCTTTTGTGTCTGAACGTTATTATCGCAAGAATGTGTTTCATTTTTCTTAAAACCCATAGATGAGTGAGATCATTCTGCATCTTTCTCTCTCTCTCTCTTTGGCTTATTTCACTCAGCATAATAGATTCCATGTACAACCATGTATAGGAAAATTTTATGACATCATCTTTCCTGACGGCTGCATAATATTCCATTGTGTACACGTACCACAGCTTCTTTAGCCATTCATCTGGTGAAAGGCATATTGGTTGTTTCCAGAGCCTGGCTTTTGTGAATAGTGCTGCAATAAATATAGGTGTGAGGAAGGGGTTTTTGTATTATATTCTTGTGTTCTTAGGGTATATCCCTAGGAGTGGAATAACCAAACAGCTATTTTTTAAGTTCATAATTAGATTTACGTTAAAACTTAACTTCATGCTCATTCTGTTTAATTTTTATTTAAAAGTGCTACTAAGTCAAATTCACATCATCTTTAATTGAGTTGCACTATAGTTTCTCATGATAGCTGCAGTCAATATAATTTAGAAAGAAAACAATGATTAAAATTCTATAATTGTAACATGCATATCTATCTAATAAAGACATGTATTCATTATATGAACTAGATGCATATTTTGTATTTCTCAGAATATTTTAATTCTGCTCTGGATAAATAATATTGAGGCACAATATTTTGGAATTGTTTATTTTTCTCAATTTTTATAAATAAGTCTGAGCCACTCAAACATATTTTGAACTTTTGCATAGATACTGTAATTTGAATAGTCTACCTTCATGAAGCATAATTCTGCTTTTCTATTAGTGTTCCTATTATCAAATGATGCATGGTCAAAAATAAAGAAAAATACAGAAAGAATAGAAAATCATCCTATTATGCTCATTAAAATTCATGTGTTTGGGGAACGGGAGAAAAAAAAGATTCATGTGTTTAAGGTAAGGAGTTATGAGAAGAGTGTCCAATTTTATTTATGTGTATTTTATTTATGTGTATCTTATAAAAGTTATTCATTATGTTTTCTCAAATGGTAATACTTACAAAATATAGGTTACTTAAATTGTAACATAATCAGGGACAAAAACCAACATAATCTTTGTCTTATTTTACATATGATTCTTAGAAGTTATATTATCTTATTGGTAAAATGAAGAGTTTTAACTATCATGATAGAGTATACTTTGATTATTTTTTCTTTTAAAAATTATCAAGTGTTATAAAAAAAGGGATTCCTCTAGAGGAGATTTAGATTTGGCACAGATCAAATAAAAAGGGAAACATTACTGGGAAACTTGCCATTAGTCAACTGTTTTGTGTTATATCATATGCTGATACAGTTCTCTAAACAGCAAATGTCAGAAGCCTGACACACTACTGTACAAACTAAACAAGTAAAAAATTGAACATAAAGTATTTAGAAATATTGGCAGGATCCTGTTTCTAGATAAATTATCTTTGTGATAATGTATCACAAATATTTTCTTTCTGTTTCTTTCATGTTTTGTTTTTTATTGGAATGCTCCTTGGGAAGTGGAGAAAAGTAGAGACTGCATGAGAGTCAAGCTTTTTAAGATTAACAAAGAAAAAATTACTTTGACTCCTTACTTAATTAAAAATGGAACAGTACAGAGTGTGACTCACTCTTACGACAAATTGAAAACTAAAAACATATAATCTCTTAAAAGCATAAAGACTGAGTCAAATGCCATTTCACATGAACTAACTCCTTCAAATACCAAGTTCACCTATTTGAACTACTAGCTGCTATATTGCATTGGATATTCTCAAATGAAAAATATAAAGCAAGAAACAAAAGGGAAATTTATTGCACCAATGAGTTGATGGCATTATATTGTTGAAACAATATCCTTTCTGGCTGAAAAGTTCAAGTCTAAATTCTTCAAATATTCAAAGCTTACCTTCAAGAAACATTAACATGTGTTGTTTCTTTGTCCAATTGTGATTCAACATTTCTAACCATTAAAGATAATGATTTATGCAAGGCTGCATAAAACCTAATGAGTTTTGAAGTTTTATTTATTTATTTATTTATTCATTTATTTTTGGTTTTTGGGCCACACCCAGTGTTGCTCAGGGATTACTCCTGGCTATTCACTCAGAAACTGCTCCTAGCTTGGGGGGACAATACAAGATTCTGGGGGAATTGAACCTTGGTCCATCCTAGATTAACGTGTGCAAGGCAAATGCTGTACCACTTGCACCACCTCTCTCACCTCTGAGTTTTGAATTTTGGTAAAAAAATAAAGATGACAATTACTTTAACTAGGTACCTTAGAGTGACTAGTTCTTGTCATAATGTTGTCATAAGGTGCATTGCTTAAGCAAAACACATGTATCTATTGTACATTAAATTGTGAAAACTATTTACAGCATTTTCAAATCTAAAATCTTCAAGAAATTAGCCCTGTTACTTTGTTTTCTCAACTGCTGCACTGATTACCATGAAGTACTTCATGTGTTTTTGCTTAAACAATGCACCCAAATTTGCAGATTCATAGATCTGTGTACCTGTAGAATATACGTAAAAACATATGTGCCTAAATGGATGGTAGAAATGTTGGTAAAGTAGCAAAGAAATCATGATTAACTGGTTGCTAAGGAAAAGCATTTTCTCGAGTACACTTGCCAAATAAAAAAGCTCCTCAAATTATGGGCTCAAATGCATTATTTTGTTAAATCTTTTTTAATAATTTTTTGGACTCCCAGTGTGATATGGTGATGATAGTCCTGAATCCTGGATACCATCCCTCACAATCTTGGCACTACACTTTTAGTCATCACCTTTCATGCCACAGAGTTGTTATTAAAACTTCAGAATTTACACTTTGAGAAAAATTACTTCTTACTCCAGTACTCTACAAATTTCCATCACAATGAACAATAAAAACCAACTGTAAAAGATTCTCTGAGATGGAGAGAAAATTCCCAGTTTTAAAAGGAACACTAAATATTAAAAATGAAACCCCAAACTGTCATCAATCATTTACATGTGTAAAACATCTATTTTTTTATTATTTTATTTTACTAGAATATTCTGAAACAATAAATTAGCAGTACATATTCAAATCATAGTATCAATTTGTAAATAATAATGCATTGTCATGCATGGATGGTTCCCAGTAATAGATCCCATTCTAACTTGTAGAAGAAACCTACTACTTCTTTCAATAAAAGAGACTTGTCTTTAGAAATGATGAAGATATCACTATTTGAATATCTTAATGCCTGTAGGAATGCATAAATCAAAACTCTCACCAATTTGTAAAGTGATTCTAATTAAAAAGTTACATCAATTTTTAAAGCAAAGTATCAAACTTTCAGAACTGTTATAATATTTTAGTGTTTTACTATTTTATTATTTGTGTAAAATCAATTTCTTGATGATACGTGATAAAAGTCATAAATACATTAAATTTTAGTTAGCAACTTATCATACTCATTCTTTGGACTATGAAAAGGAATAATCTCCATTTGTGATACGTGAGGTTTTAATTGCTCCCAGACTATTAGTTAACAGGTCCACTTTGTCTTTATGTTTATCTTGTTATAGTTTGGGTCTTCTGATTCTATTGTTACTGACTTTGGCTTGAGTATTCAGATCTTATCTTTTTTTTTTTTTTTTACTCAATTCTCCTGAAACCATTTGGCCCCTGGGTTCCATCCATTATATTTTTTTTTCTTTTCTCAATTTGTAGAAAGATATAGAAATATGAGGCCATACTCATAGAAATATGAGGACATGCTTTTGAGTAGTTATTTTGAATAGACACATACATATATAAAAGTATATTTGTATGTGTTATGTACTTATTTAAAATATATTTGCTATCTGAGAGATGTTACACGGTTATGAGGTTGCTTTGTACATAGTCAATCCAGTTTGATCCTAAACATTTCACATGATGTTTTAAACTCTGCCAGAAGTAATCCTGAGAACACTCAGGAAGGAAGATTGAGACCATCATGTGTGGCCCCCCCTAACACCCATTTTGTTTTTAATCTGTTAATTTATAGAATTAATTTACTAGAAGGAGCCTTTGGTTTATAGAGTAAGCAGCTCTCTATTCTACAATTTCCCAGTCAACTTCCAGAGGGTTATGGTTCATAATTCAATGGTTAATAAGCATTTTATTTGGCAATAGCACAGTAGTAAACCTTGTTGACACATATGTCAATTCTTCTACATAATTTTTTGGCGAAGCACACTATTAAAATAATTTATATATTAAGAATTGAAGGGGCCAGCGAGGTGGCGCTAGAGATAAGGTGTCTGCCTTGCGATCGCTAGCCAAGGAAAGATCACGACCGCGGTTTGATCCCCTGTCATCCCATATGGTACCCCCAAGCCAGGGGCAATTTCTGAGCGCTTAGCCAGGAGTAACCCCCGAGCATCAAACGGGTGTGGCCTGAAAAAAAAAGAATTGAAATATTTACAATTAGCAAGTACTTAAAAGTTTTTTAGAGTAAAATATTAATTTCCTTGTACCTGAAAATTTCCTTTAGGTTACACATAAGGAAACTGGTCTCCAAGATTGTAAGAATAGAAAAAAAGAATATGACATGTTGAGGGCATAGAAAATTATTTTCTAGGTTGTGACTGTAACATGGAATACATTACACAGCAGTGATGAAAAGGGAAACAGAACTTTTTTTTTTATAATTTTTATTTTGATCGTAGTGGCTTACATATTGTTGACAATAATATTTTAGGTACATATTTACATTAAATCAGGGGGGATTTCCATCACCAATTTGTCCTCCCTACACCTCCGTTTTTGTCCTACCTCCCATATGCTCTTCCCTCACCCCCAGGGCTGCCAGAATAAGTGGTCCCCTCTGTATCTAGCCTACTACTTAGTAGTCTTGCACCTGTTTGGTCCTGGTGCCTTCCTTATTTCCTCCTCTAACTGGGGGGCAGAACTAGCTAGTTCAAGTGGTTTTGTTTGAAGAAGAGAAAAGTAAGAAACTGGGGTAAAAGTCTAATACACAGAAAATAAGCGGAATTCTTCTAGAGGCTCTCATCGTTGGTTTGAGAGACGAAGGAGAAAAAGGTGAAACACTCCACCAGTACAAAAAGAAGTGTCAGATATCCAATGAGGACTCCAACAATAACGCTAAGCACCACCACCACCACCACCACAACAACAACAACAAAAAAAACCACCACGGTCTTGAGATAAGAAACATGGCAGAGCACATAAAAACTTTTAATTCCTACTGAATAACATTGATATAACACCTAGGAAACTATAAACTATTTTTACTTTTAGAAGGACAATGAGTATCTCCCCCATCCACATTACCCGAAACTCATAAAGAAACTACCATTCTGACCCAATATTGAGAAACACCAATGCCAACTGCATAGTAGGTTCTTCCATCTATAAAAATCAACTAGAAGCACGAAATACTACCCCATGTCAAAAAGTGGGGCTTAAGAGGCCTAGCACTTCTTGTCCATGTGAAGTAAAAAGTTGCCTGGACTAGCAACCAATCCCATGAACTGAGCCAATTACCATTGTTCATTTGGAATTTTCTTAGACACATAGCAACTACCAAGCAGTAACTGTTAAGAATAAATAAAGTATCTGCTTAAATTCTAGCCTAAACCACTCTAGCTGTAGTTTGGAAATAATTAGCATGCCAAGACAGACTCCCACATAGTTATCCAAAAGTCAGTGGTTATAACTTCGGTTTCAAATGTTTTAAAAGGTAGAATGATTCTTTTGATAGTAGAATACCACTTGCACTTGTGTAGATGAAACATTGAATTTTTTAATTATAGCTATTAAAGATTGATCAGACAGGGAAGGCCCCTCAGCAAACCACTTCAAATTATGACATAGACTAAAATACTGGGATGTATCTGGAGGAAAATGACAGAAAACATGTAGGGGGTAGCTAGGTTTAGTTAACTCCTAAAAGAGGAGATGGCCTAATTTGAATATTTTACAGAGGAATCATCTCCAATTGTATGGTACTTGACTTGGGAAAATATGGCTGAGTTTAGTGGACTAAATATGAGGGCCAGATAAAAAAAGTTGACATTTCAGAACAATAATTTAGATTTTAGCAATATACACAATATACTGAGAACCTACAGCAGCCAGACTACAAGGATAAAAAGAATGCTACCAAATAAATAATGTCACCTTACAATTGATAGGTATCTAGCATTTTCATTAGAAAATAATATATTTACCCTGAGCACTACCAGGTGTGACCCAAAAACCAAATATATATATATATATATATATATATATATATATATATATATATAAATATATAATGATTAAGAAAGACTTTTGTATTCCCCCAGTCCTCATTTCTTGGCACATAAACTGAATGTTAAATTAGGCACACAATTTCCTTAATTACCTTTCATAAAATAAATCAGTTCATTTAATAAGTTCTTTTTTCAGAATTTTCTAAAATTGCTATAAAATTGGCAATAGAGATATGATGTCAACTTTTTGAAACGTCCTATGTGTGTGCTATTTTGAATCCTTGAGAGAGTTACTAAATTTCACAAAGTGCTATATTTGCAATAAACCTACTGAGTAAGAAATTTTAAGCAGATTAATTAATCAGGTCAGACAAAAATAAATCTTGATTTTCTTAGTTGAGAAAGTAATGGGACTTAAAATCTTAATGGAGAAACCTTTGATATAAATTGTAAAGCACCCAAATTGATCTAGCAATCCAATGGAACATGAACATGTTATTGCAACGTATTTATGTAGATTACTACAAAGTGACTTTAAAGGGGATTTATGACTGCTCAGAAATCCATATTTGTTATGATAGAAATATCCTTTGAATAACCTTTGTGTTAATAACGTTTGAATATCCTTTGTTTTTGTATTAGGGTCAAACTGAAAATGCTTATGGACAATTTCTGGTGCTGCTTGGTGACCATTTGTGATGGCAGGGATCAAAGCTAGGTCAGAAGTGTGCAAAGCAAGCGTCCTACCAATTGTACTAGGCCCCTAATTTCCTTTTGCTTTGTTTTTCTGTTTTTATTTCATTCCACTTAACATTTCTTTTCTTTTACATTTTCAACACTTTCTATTTTTTTCTAACACTTTTCTTCCTTTTTTCCTTTTTATTCAAATTTTAAGCACTCAAAATTTTCATAGCACATAGGGCCCGGAGAGATAGCACAGTGGAGTTTGCCTTGCAAGCAGCTGATCCAGGACCAAAGGTGGTTGGTTCGAATCCCGGTGTCCCATATGGTCCCCCGTGCCTGCCAGGAGCTATTTCTGAGCAGACAGCCAGGAGTAACCCCTGAGCACCGACGGGTGTGGCCCAAACATAGTTCATAGATGATCACATACACTTGATTCTGAAAAAATTTATTTTAACTTTCTTATTTCTCCCTCCTAATTTACTATAACATGATAAAAAGAAAAATGTTATAAAAGAACTAGGTGGTAAATTAGATAAACCAAACTTTAAATGAAAACAAACCTAAAAACAAACCTAAAAGGGAATATAAAACCAATAATATGTGTTAGGAAATGAATTGAAGGAATACTACTAAAAATCAATATATTGTACATTATAATAAAAGCACAGTTGCTAGAAATAAAATAAACCTGAGAATAAATTCAATGTGAGGGTGATTTTAATGTTTGTAAACACTAGATACATAATTTTGATACTAATATAGAAATCTAGTATTAAGTCCTCCTGCTTATCACTGAATTTCACCAACTTAGTTGGACTACTGAGTGAAGAAAATTTGTTGGAAATGTATTCTGAAAATCTCTACTTCATCACCAACTATAATCTTAAGGTTACTTTTTGATGAGTCTTTCTGCTCCTGATAGCATATTATGCAACTCTCAACATTCAAGTCAATTAAGTTTCCTGTTCAATCAACTATGACTCAGAGTTAATCTTAAAATTTAATCTATTCTAAATCGGTACTCCAATCTCAAATTCTAAAAAGAAATTCTTTCTTCCTCACTTAAGTACTGACCTATGGCCCCTCTTGTGTGAAAAATGGAATAGTTCCCTTATACTTTTTTTCATCTGTCACATCTTCGTCTTGCTTCCTCTTAGAGGACAAAGGAAGATAGAGGAAAGGATACAAATATTCTCTATTTTTGTAGTCTTGTCTTTGTTATCTTTGCATAACAGTTTTAATATGTATTTACTTCTCTTTGGGAATATCTATAAAAGTTCTTGGGTGAACTGGAAGATTTTCTATAAAGTATAATATCTTATTTTAACAGGGACTTGAAATGTAATTGAAACACAAATTCACTCTTACGTTCTGGAGTTCAGATGTTTTGAACAAGTTTTACTGGACTAAAGAAAATGTGGTGACAAGCTGGGCTGCTTTCTTTTCTTTCTTCCTTTTATCTTTCTTTCTTTCTTCCTTTCTTTCTTTTTCTTTTTCTTTCTTTCTTTCTTTCTTTCTTTCTTTCTTTCTTTCTTTCTTTCTTTCTTTCTTTCTTTCTTTCTTTCTTTCTTTCTTTCTTTCTTTCTTTCTTTCTTTCTTTCTTTCTTTCTTTCTTTCTTTCTTTCTTTCTTTCTTTCTTTCTTTCTTTCTTTCTTTCTTTCTTTCTTTCTTTTTCTTCACTCTAATGGGACAGATTTTTGATATTGGTTGTCCTCACATAGCCTAAGACAAAAGGAAAACTGGAGTAATATGGACTGACTACTTCTAGCTTGATGGACATTGTTGATTTATTTGTCTACTTGTCAGTACTCTATTTAACAGAGTTAAATAGGTAATCAAAAAACCCAAAACAAAACAGATGTGCAACTTTTGTAATTTATCACTTCATGTAATCTTCCTCATGTGAATACAACTTGTAATATTATTATTTCTTTTTTTTTTTTTTTTTTGGTTTTTGGGCCACACCCAGCGGTGCTCAGGGGTTACTTCTGGCTGTCTGCTCAGAAATAGCTCCTGGCAGGTACGGGGGAACATATGGGACACGGGGATTCAAACCAACCACCTTTGGTCCTGGATCAGCTGCTTGCAAGGCAAAGGCCATTGTGTTATCTCTCCGGGCCCTATTTCCTACATTTTATATGAAATTTTGGCGCAGAAAGCTGGAATACACAGAGACAACATTTTAAATAATATATTTATTTAGTCACTATGATTACAAACATGTTTCTGTCATAAAAAGAACATGCCCCTTCTCACCACTAGTGCTCCCCATCTCCCTTCTCCCTCACCCCTCCCTGTATTCGGAAAAGACATGCTACTCCTCTCACTCACTACCATTGTCATGATAGTTGTTAGTGTATGTTATTTCTCTAACAGCACTCACCATACTTTGTGGTAAGCTTCATATCGTGGGCCAGTCCTTTCAGCCTTCATTTCTATTCTCTCTGGATGTTATTACAATAATGTATTTTACTTTTCTTTTTTTTTTTTTTTTTTGGTTTTTGGGCCACACCCTGTGATGCTCAGGGGTTACTCCTGGCTATGCGCTCAGAAGTTGCTCCTGGCTTCTTGGGGGACCATATGGGACGCCGGGGGATCGAACCGTGGTCCGTCCTAGGCTAGCGCAGGCACCTTACCTCCAGCGCCACCGCCCGGCCCTTATTTTACTTTTCTTAAATATCACAGATGAGTGATACTATTCTGTGTCTATCTATCTCCATCTGACTTATTTATCTCAGCATAATAGTTTCCATGTCCATACATGTAGAAGCTTTAATGACTACATTTTTCCGGATACCTGCACAGTATATTCCGTTGTGTATATATACCACACTTTCCTTATCCACTCATCGATTGTCGGACATCTGGGTTGTTTCCAGATTCTTGCTATGATAAATAGTTCTTCAGTGAATATAGGTAGGCAGAAGACATTTTTGTATTATGTTTTGTGTTCCTAGGTTTTTTTTTTCTTTTTTTGGTTTTCGGGCCACACCCAGTGACACTCAGGGTTTACTCCTGGCTATGCGCTCAGAGTCGCTCCTGGCTTGGGAGACCATATGGGATGCCAGAGAATCGAACCGCGGTCCATCCTAGGCTAGCGCTGGCAAGGCAGACACCTTACCTCTAGCGCCACCATGCCGGCCCCTGTGTTCCTAGGGTTTATACTCAAAGAAGAAATACAAATGACCAAAAGGCACATGGAAAAAAATGCTCCACATCACTAACCATCAGGGAGATGCAAATCAAAACAACAGTGAGGTACCATCTTACACTACAAAAACTGGCACACATCACAACGAATAAGAATAAGCAGCGCTGGTAGGAATGTGTGGAGAAAGGAACACTCATTCACTGCTGGTGGAAATGCCCTTTAGACTGATTTCTTATAGTGTTTCTCAAAGTACATGTTGCAAGACTTCTGAATTTTGCGATGATTTAGAGGGCCAGTAGTTTGAGAGTAATTTAGAGACACAATGTGGAAAAGAGATTGATTTACAGAAAGCTACTGAAACTATTTTTAGTTTTCTGAAAAAATCATGGTTTGTCAAATAAATTTAAGAACCTATTCTCTAAGAAATTATTTATTTCTTGCATTTTCTAGCTTATAAAAACCATTTTGAATTAGAAATTTTTACTTGTCCATATCTTACTATAATATTTTATTATCAAATTAATTCATGTCTGCTTTTTACTTATCTGCCTCTTCCCACTATAATAAGCCCCCCTGATTAGATGGTTTCACCTCTGGGTTTGGAAAACTGGATTGTTCTTCCTGAAGATTCTTAATAATAGAACATGTGCAGTATTTCTTAAAATGTCTTTTCTTCTTTTTTTCAAATAAATTATTTAGTTCAATTACCATGAAATACATAGTTACAAAGTTCTTCGTGATTGAATTTCAGCCATACAATGTTCAACATTCTTCATCAGTGCACATTTTCCACCACCAATATCCTCAGTTTCTCTCTCACCCTCTCCTCTGTCTCCCTCATGCCCTCCCCACTGCCTTACTTTATGGTCTTGGAGTTATGATCCATCACTGTTGTTTTAATCAGTCTTCTATAATTGGTGGTCTTGGTTTTGGGCCCGATTCTAGGATAGAATCTTTCATTATGTTTCCAGAAGATCTGCTGAGATGCAGTTGTTTCAGTCAGACCACTGGAATTAGAGATCTTGGTTGTTGTACATATCATATACAAGGGCCTAGACTAGGGTTCTTTTTTTTGGATAAGTTCTGCCCAGTCATGGTTATCAGAGTCAGTGTTCTGTAGATAGAGAACTTGGCTTTTGTACAAATCAAAAGATGACATGTCTTCTTATTTCATCTTATTTTTATGAGGTGAGGTATTTTTGGTGGGTTTTGGGGCCCTACCAAAACCTTAACCCTCAGCCTAAACACAATCATAGATAATGTAACTTAGCATAGCCTAAATTAAACAATTTATTTACATGAACTTTAACCCTCATCTTAGCATTCAATTATTATTTTTACCATGATTAAACCTAGATCCCATTTTGTGCCTTAACTCTAATCTTAAAACAAACCCTAACCTTGATTGTTGAGCCCTAACATTTACTTTAAATTTAGCATTAACTCTCAACTTAACTTTCATTTTCTATTTCTTCAAAGATGAAGTTTATTTTTTGGATCTTTTATGGTATTAGGGTGCAGATATTCTAGGGGCCAAAATTTAATTTGCTGCATTTATTTTATGATTACATCAGATAAAACATTTATCATGATAGCTAACACCTAGTTTTGCTCATCTTCTGTTCATTTTATACCTCCTACATTCATGTCCCATTTATGAGTTTGTATGGTTTTGTTTAAAATATGTGATCAGAAAAGGGACTTTGCTGTCTCCTCTTCTATCAAATGAGATATATTAAAGCAATTTTCTTAGAGATATAATGATCAACTGATTTAACCTCTTACATATAGTACTTAATATCAAAACAAGTTTTCTATGTAGCTAAGAGTACATGCATATTAGTTTTATAATTAGTGTCATAAAACAATTTGTCAGGAAAGAAAAATGTACAGAGCACTAGAATGCATATTTCACTCAATTTTTACCTGCCAAATGTTATCTATATAAAAAGTATTTTTAATATAATTTTTATTTTAATGATAGTGGCTTACATATCGTTCACATTAATATTCCAGGCACATATTTACATTGAATCAGGGGAATTCCCACCACCGAATTGATCTCCTACAACTGATCCCATCCTGCCTCCCATATCCTCCACTCTCCCCATACCCCAGGGGCTGCTAGAATGCGTGGTCCCTTCTGTGACTAGTTTATTACTTAGTAGTCTTATAGCTGTTTGGTCTTGGTGCCTCCATTACTGCCTCCTCTAATTGGGAAGCAGGACTAGAAAGTTCAAGTTATGTGGTTTTGTTTGAGGAAGAGAAAGGTAATATAATGGGGTAAAAATCGACTAATCTGACTATGAACAGAGTCATTCTAGAGGCTCTCGTCCTTGGTTTGAGGGACAAAGGGGAAAAGAAGAAGGTGAAACACCACAACAGTTCAAAAAGAGGAATCAAATCAGATATCCAGTGAGCACTGTAGAAATAAAAATATGCACCACATAGTTGCCATGGTAAAAAGTATTTGATCACATTTCATACAATAGTATCTGTGCCCATTTTCCATAATAAGATAATTATCTGTCCTCCTTTTTATAATTTTATATAATTGTAATATTCTACTTATTTATTTTGTTTGATGTATTATTATTTGCTCCATTTAATGCAATTTAAGCTCCAGGGTAATGAGAACTTTTAGTCTCCTCATAATTAAATGCTTACACATGTTTGAAAAATAGTTTGACTAGTTTCTATTGAGCGACATAGAGTTATATAAATCTTATTAATGCTGGTAAAAGTCTATATTTATTTAATAGAAAATGGTAAATACACAGCATTGTATACCTTACATAAATATATACCAACAAATTATTAAAATCAATCATCTACCAAAATATTATAAGTAAACTCAGTAGATAGAATTTAAATTAATAGGATAATATTTAAATAAAAATATATTTTAGTCATCTTTCCATTCTAATTGCACATGTTACGATTGGCAATTTATCCTGTTAACATGTGTAAAAATCATCAATTCTTAACTTAGGACATTTAAGATATAGACCATTGAAACTGTCCATGTTAATTGAAAATAAGATTACTGGGTTTTAAATTTTTAATTTATTAGGCAGTTCAGACAATATTGTGTTTATATATGTACACACGCATATATATATATATATATATATATATATATATATATATATATATATATTTACTGAGGAAAATAAGACTTAAGAGTGCTGCTTTGTAAGTATACACTATTTTTTATAGAGTTGACATGCTCAGAGGTGGTGGGCAAATTCTACTAGTGCAGAACTATGCAATTGAGATCTGCCTGGATTTCTTACACCCAAATTTATGTGAGCTATAAGAGTCATGATGTTTTGTCTGTGTCCCACAAATTCTGGCATGCACAATACCCCCTCAATAGCAATATTGCAAACCACAGTATCTTAAAACAAAAAAGAAGACAGAGAAAGAGAAAAAAATGTCTTCCACAAAGGTAGGTATGGGGGAGGACATAGGAGAAGGTGAGAGAGAAACTGAGAACATTGGTGGTGAGAAATGTGCACTACTGAATGGTGAGGGACATTATATGACCAAAACTCAATCATAAAAATATAACTGTATGTCAGTTAAATCAGAATTTATTTATGAATTAAAAACCACTTTAGTGAAAAAATTAAAGTGGTTTCTGGGTCTTAGATGCAAAATAGTAAGCAGTGATATTTTTAAGTCACTCAACTTTTAGCTGAATTGGTTATGCATAGGTTACAAGAATATGTCAAAAACAACTCATGCTGAACTTAGAATAATTATAATAATTTCAAAGCAATCTTTGTCCATTCATATCATGAGATTCAATTCTATAAAATGTCTTTCTTGGCTTTACATTACCAGCTATATCCTTCTGAAGTAATACCTGTGCTGAATTATTGGATAAAGAGACTCACATGTACCTAATAAATCAGAACTAGGCAATGCTCTAATGAGCATGCAAAATCATTCTTGTTCTTATTACAAGGTCAGCTAGAAACTGAGAATGGCAAATCTTTCAGTCTATGCCTTTCAAATCACTTTTAGACTCAAGAAAATTCAACTTGGTTTTCTACTCTGTCATTTAGATTCAAGAAAGAACAATATGAAGAACTCTGAAACAGCTGGCATTTAAATTTTTATAAAATAATTTGCCTCACCCCTATTTACTAATTTGAGAAACTCAATACCTTTCACATACTTTCTAAATTCAGTAAACTAATATTTCACTGATATTTATATTTTATAATCATTTAATGATTCCTAATTATATGTGATAATATAACATAAAAGACCTATCCTGTTTTCAAGTTCTTATGTAATTGTGTAGGGATTTTGCCAATCTACTCACAACAAAGTCACTTTATAAAATAAGCTGGCCAGCAGACAGGGCATTTGTCTTCTAGGAGACCGACCCCCCATTTCTCTCCTCAACATCATATATGGTCCCCCAGGTACTGCTCAGAGTGATTCCAAAACATATAACCAGGAATAAGCCTAAATACCACTTTGTATAACCCAACAACAAAGAAAGAACAATAAAGCAATAAGAATTATGACAAAAAAATTGCTGGCTAGTAGATTAAAATCTACTTAATAATATATAATCCCAAAGATGGAGAAAAATAAAAAATGTACATTCTTATTTCCTAAAGAGAATGGTGATAGTAAGGCTTACACTAATATAAATATATTATAAATTTTCTTTTAAGTGAAAATCCGACATTTTAATTATTTTATGAGCATTTTTCAATCTGAAAGAAGCATGATAAATTAACAAAGTTATATGTGTCATGACAATAAATTTAAGTCAATAAGAAAATGTCCTTTAATAGTCCTCTTAAAATAAATAACTCATTTAGCTCATTACTATACTTATGGGGAAAGGGAAATGAAGAAAACATTTCACTAAGATTAAAATAACTCTAAGAACCAATAATAAAGTTTCCATTTTATGATATTTCCATTTTATCTTAATCTACCAAGTTTAGTTGACAACTCCTGGTAGATTCAGGGGACCATATGGGATGCCAGGGATGCAAATTCCTTACAACTGTGCTATCACTCCAGCCCCAAGCTGACCTATTATATAACTCACCTTAATAATACAAAATCAGTCCTCAATATAATAAAGTCTTAGATAACTGCCTAAAACTAATTATTTTTTTTGGTTTTTTGTTTTTTGTTTTTTTTTTTGGGGGGGGGCACCCATTTGACGCTCAGGGGTTACTTCTGGCTATGCGCTCAGAAATCGCCCCTGGCTTTGGGGGACCATATGGGACCCCGGGGGATCAAACTGCGGTCCTACGCTAGGGCTTGCAAGGCAGACACCTTCTAGCGCCACCTTCCCGGCCCCTAAAACTAAGTACTTCTTAAAACATGCTTTTGTCATATTATTTCTTATGAACCTGAATAAATAAATTGACAGGATCACTTTATATGTGTTTGTTATACCCTTTACCACATCTGTGTGTGGCCCCCAAACCAAATAAATAAATAAAATGCACCTATAATAACTTCATCAACTATAGTGTTTTAATAAAATAAAATTCTATAAAGTAATTTTGGGTTAATATAACCCAGAGAATGTTACATCAGTGTTAAATAGTTTTACATTGTAAAACAAGTCAAAATAAATAAAACTATTTCTTCTCAAGTAAAAAAAAATTTTGGAAAACCACTTTGTTTTATATAATAGTTACCCTAAAACATATATGAAAAGTAGCTACTGTAATATATATTACGTAGTAAGCATTAGTAAATATCGGGTTATTATTTTATAATAGATTTGTTTAAAAATTATAACTAATAGAATGTTATTGTTCCTGACATAACTTGTGATTTATCTCTTTTAAGATACATTTTCATAAGAGCTCATGTCTAGGAACATAAATCTGTATAAACTACCAGACAGGGATGTCTTGAATAAGGATGACTAATGCTAATTTGGGGGACTGAAGAAATTGTTCATAGTCTATTGCCTCTTGAAAACTCTAAGTAAAACTGGATGCAATGACCTTTCAAGTTGCTCTGTTCTTATTAAATCTTGCTTCTAGAAAAGACAGTCACTGCCTAGTGTGTCCTGTTTTGTTTTGTTTTTGATGTGATCAGAATTGACTTTAATGTTTGGTACAAAGAAGAATTATACAAATATCTGAGACAAGTGCTTTAATAATATTAATGGTTAAGTGATAAGAATCTCCCAAACATGACCAATTTCCTGTTTATGCTCTCTGCAGCTTCAAAATATGATTTGTTAGGGAGGAGACCAATGCCACAGTTAAGGTACTTTGGAGGCCTGCTATTCGATTTTAATTCGCATGCAAATCAGAAGGGTCAGAACTCTTCAGAAACAAAATAAAAACAAATAAACAAAACAGACCTAGGGCCCTTTTGCAGAAGGAAAACTGCAACACACCACACTTTTGGGACACTCTGGAGTTGATATTTTCTTTCCTTGAACATCCAATCAAGTGAAGGTGACTCAATCTTTAGCTTTACCCTCCTTTGCTTGTCAGTGCGGAAATAGTTTCCTTTCACCGGAAGTAATTATTTCAGAGAGACTTGGCTGTAAAATAGGCCACCGTTCCCACTGCTAGGAGAACCAAAGTCTTGTTCCAACATGGGGATTTGTGTATTGTTCCTCAGCCTCTGCTCTTGTGAATACATAGACTACTTTTGTGTTTTCCAAGATAACTATTTAATTATCTTCTCTTTGACCTTTGGTTATGGTAAGTAAATATTTAGTTTAGTTATTCTGAAATTGATTAAAGAGTTTTCACATCAGAGCATTATTTATTTCAGTACATTTAAATAAATTGCCATTACTAATCTACTATGAAGATTCCCTTTACGCAACACTTTCCACTGTATATATATTTGCTACGGTTGGAGGTTCATTTTCACTTCATGGCACCTCTGTATAAAGTCGTTAATGTATAAAATAGGTTTTGGGGTTATGGAGATAAATGTCTTCATGACTTACATCTTCATTATAACTTTGTTCTTTCACCATATTTTTGACTCCTACTTATTATTTTGAAAATGGCATAGTACTTTAGTTTTAATGTTTAAAATGTTTATGAAATGACATGAAACAAGTGCCACATATTTAGCAAAGTATTTTTTATTGAATATGCTATTTCTATTGCATTGAAGAAAGAAGTTACTTTAGAGGTGTTTCTGTTAGATAGCAAATACTGACATATGATCTACAACTTTTGTCAGATGCATTTGTTTTACATAGAAAACTGCTACCACCTGATTAATATACTGGACATTGTCTTGTGCATATTTGCTGGGTATTGAACCCTGAGTCTTGCACAAATAAGCCATCAGCTCTACCACTGAGACATATCCCAAACTCCTTGATTAATGTGTTTATGTTATTATGAAAAGCTACCCTTTCTAATATTCTTATCATTTTTGGAAGCTCAAATTCTGAATATTATTATTTTTTATTATTTTCTTTTTATTATGAGAACAAAGATGCTGAGAAATAAGACAAGGTAAAGTTACAGAGGGAAGACTATCACCCATAAACATAATTCTCAGAAGAAATCCCCTTGTTGACTCAGTCAAAACACACTAAGAAAAATAAAACAAAACACATCCACAATTACTTTGTCCCTCAAGTCCCCAGATTGTAGTACATTATAACATTTCTTAGCAGTACACAAAGCAATCTAAAGTCACAAAATTTATGTAACTCCTTTAACATTGAAGGCATAGTACTTTTAAAGCAGTTAAATTTTAAATATTATTTAAAGGTCTCTCTGCCTTAGTCTATTCCCAAATTTAGTTTCTAGATATTTAAAGCTTATGCCTAGTAATTAATGAAGTGAATATGAAAACACAATAAATTGGTATCTAAAAGGAATTGCATCCCTAGATTCTAAATAATTCATAATAAATTTTAGCTTATAATGTATATTATAATAATTATATGCTTTTATTTTTATGGCATTGGTTTGTGTAATGTCAATTTAAAGTCTTTTCCATTTGTGAAATAATAAATAGGGGATGAAAATATTACATTTTGCCAAAATGGTGGCTTGTTCTGCATTTGATGAATACTACTCATTTTCGCAAAATGTTGACTCATATTCTGTGTGGACTATCTTAGTGATAATAGCGTGATAAGGGGACAGCTTTATTTTATTCTTTTAATTGAGCTACACCTGATGATGCTCAGGAGTTACTTCTGGATATGCACTCCGAAATCGCTTATGGCTTGGGAACGTGGTCTGTCTTAGATTATCATGTGCAAGACATATGCCCTACTGCATCCTCCACTGCTCTGGCCCCCAAACAGTTTTATTTTATATTACTTCCTTACAAATAATTCAAGGGTAGTATTTTGTGTTCTCCTACTTAACTACTAGCTGTGCTTCTTTGCACACTAAACATCATCACTATTTATACTCACAGATTTCACTTTTTATTTTTACTTATTCATTTATTATTTTAATTTATTTTTCTCTTTCGGGGGCGTCACACCCAGCTGTGCTCAGGGAGTACTCCTGGCTCTGCCCTCAGAATTTGCTCCTGGAAGGCTCAGGGGACCATATGGAATGCCAGGAATTGGTACCGCTGTCAGTCCTGGGTCAGCTGCGTGCAAGGCAAACGCCTACCACTGTGTTATCTCTCTAGTCCTTTATTTTTTCATCTTAATTTGATTTAAACCATTGTGATTTACAAAGTCCTACATAGTTGAGTTTTCAATGAATCAGGGCCAATTCTAACACCAATGTTGAGCTTCCTCCACCAATATTCCCCAGGTGCATCACATAAAACCCTACCTGCCCCCAGCCTGCTAGTATAACTGGTCTGTTTTAAGTTACCATTGTTATTTAGGGGTCTCTTGAGTCCATTGATTCCACTCAATTTCTTCTATACTCCTCGCTATACTATGGAGCCAATGATGTTTGAGAAAGCTACTATTTAGACCATTCTATTTCTTCATGCCGTTATTCTAAATACCACATATAAGAGGTATGTTTTTGTATTTATCCTTTTTCTTTTGGCTTACTTCATTTAATGTAATGTCTTCCAGTTCCATCCATGTTGCTGAAAATTGCAGGATTGCATCATTCCTTACATCTATGTAGTATTCCATTTCATATATTTATGACATCTTTATGATCTACTTGGCTTGTTTCTTGTTTTTTTTTTTTTATATTGATTTGGCTTTCCTAGGTATTTTATGGTTACACATAAATTTTATGATTGATCTAATTTTTTAAAGAATATTGTCTGGATTTGAATAGGGATTGCACTGAATCAATGTAGTAGTTTAGGTAATATGACATTTTGATGATATTTATTCCAATTCATAAGTATGGAATGTTCTTTCATTTACTTAGGTCTCCTTTAATTCCTTTCTGAACTGTTTTGAAGTTGTCATGATATAGTTCTCTCACCTGTAATGTTAGGTTGATTCCTAGCTAATTGATAGTTTTGGACACTATTTTAAATTGGTTTAACTGTTTGGTCTCTTTCTCTTCTGGGTCATTATTTGTATAAAATAATGCAATTGTATATTGTTTTTTATTTTACTTTATTTATTTTAAACTTTTTGGCCACCCCTGGTGATGCTCAGGGGTTACTCCTGGCTCTGCATTCAGAAATACCTACTGGTTTGGGGAACCATATGAGACTCTGGGGATCAAATTGAGGCCCATCCTAGGTTACTGCATGGAAGGCAAATGTCCTATTGCTTGCACCACTGAT
Source organism: Suncus etruscus (assembly GCF_024139225.1). Taxonomy (NCBI): domain Eukaryota; kingdom Metazoa; phylum Chordata; class Mammalia; order Eulipotyphla; family Soricidae; genus Suncus; species Suncus etruscus. Next base: position 7,549,226 of record NC_064860.1, read on the forward strand.
CCGGCTCCAGTTTCTAAATATTTAAGGTGTGCCTTTATGTCATTGATTTTGTTTTTTCTTCTTTCCGAATGCAGGCCTGTACTGATATGAGTTTCCCTCAAATTACTGTTTTTGCTGTGTCCCAGATAAGGCACATATATTGGCGATTTGTGTCTTCATTATTATTAATGAAGGAATCTTAAGAAATCCTTTTATTTCTTCATTAGTTTCCTCTGTGATCAAGCTGTTCTTAAGCAATATGTTGTTTAATATCCAGTAGCTAGAATTTACTCCACATCTTTTTGAAATAAGTCTTGATCTCTGTGGCATTGTGATATAATAGGAAGCTTGATATAATTCTTATATTTATGAATTTAAGTAAACTTTTGTTCTTAAATGTGGTCTATCTTAGAGAATGTTCTATGTGCACTTGAGAAGAATGTTTATTTAGTTTTTTGAAGATGAAAGGCTTTGTGAAAATCCATTTAGTCCCCTTACCTAGTTTCTCAGTTAGGGTTCTTATGTCTTTGCTAGTGTTCTACCTTATAGATCTGTCCAATGGTAATTGAGGCACGCTGCAATCTCCCACTATCTCTTTTCATCCATGTTTTTCTCTAGATTTGTTAGAAAAAGCTTTATATATCTTGCTGATCCTAAATAGGTGTTTAAACATTGATCAGAGTGAGTAATTCTTTTTCCATCATTCCCCTGATTAATGAGTAGTACCCATCCTTGTTTTTAAGTACTTTCTTGAGGTTGAATGCAATATGGTCTGTGTAAATATAACTGTCCCGCATTTTTGTTGTTGGTTTTTTCCAGTGTCTGGTGTAAGTATTTTCCAACCTTTTACATTGATCCTGTTTCTATCTCAAAATTTTAAGTGTGATTCCTGCAGGTAGCAGATGGCTGAGTTTTATTTCCTCATCCAACCTGCTACTTTGTGACTTTTGATGGAAGAATTTAGTCCATTGACATTTAAGGAAACTAAAGACAGAAAGGGTTGTTGTGCAAGTGTATTGTGGGTTGCAATTTGATATTTGGTTTACATAATTGTTCTTTTAGTGGTTCATGTAGAGTCAGTTCTGTAAGTGCAAAAGAAGTTCTTTTTGTCCAAGAATGTTTGTAGCTTTCTCTTCCATATACATGAGAGTTTTGCTGGGAAGTAGATTCTAGGTTGAACGCTTCTTTTATTCAGTAGGTTCAATATATCATTCCACTCTTTTCTTATCTGGATTGTTTCAAATAGGGATCTGGTTAGATTCTTATGTCTTTTCCTTTATACTTAAGTTTTTTTTTCTTCTCCCATACTACTTTAAAGAGTTCATCGCTCTATCTCTATTTCTTTTGCTATTTTTATTACTATATATCTTGTTTTGTTCTGTTAGGGTCTATTTTGTTTAAGACTTTTATTTTGCCTCTTGGATTTATACAGCAGCCTTTTGCCAGAGAGTGGGAAATTTTTCTGCTATTATTTCCCTCACTGCTTGTTCTTCCCCTTTTCTTTTTTTCCTCCCCTTCTGGTATTCTAGAGATTATTTTGTCTTTGATCATTAAGTACTAACATTTCCTTCCAAATTTTCTCTCTCCTTCCTCTTTTGATTTCTTTATCAATGCTGGCGTTGTAATTTGTCTTCACTTTTAACTATGCAACATTCCACTTGTGCAATTTTGCTACTGTGGCTTGCAAAATTGTTTTATAGTTCTTTCAGTTACATTTTATAATATTCCAAACTTCTGAAAAAGTTCTTATTTAAATTGGCTAAATTTTTTATTTATAGATTTCTTAATTTTTTGGACCAGTGTTTCCTTGATTTCTGTTTTTGAAAAATTAAGTGCTGATTTTAGGTCCTCATTTATAAATAAGGCTCTAATGTTTTGGTGGGCTTGGTAATTTGACTCTATATCTCTATACCCCTATTACAGTTGTTTTCCTTAGCTTTCGAATTTTTCTTTGCATTTAGTGGATTATAATGCTTGAGTTTCTGGTTGTTTAAGAAAGTGATCTATAGAATTGATTGTATAAATTCTGGCTACAAGTATGTTTGCTTTAGAGGTTATTTTTCTAAACACATACTAAGTATGATTAAAAATACTGCAAACTAATTTATTGGTTTGTTCAACTGAATATTGAGTAGTATAACTTTTTTTTGGGGGGCCACACCCATTTGATGCTCAGGGGTTACTCCTGGCTAAGCATTCAGAAATTGCCCCTGGATTGGGGGACCATATGGGACACTGAGGGATCGAACCACGGTCCTTCCTTGGCTAGTGCTTGCAAGGCAGACACCTTACTTCTAGTGCCACCTCACCAGCCCCTGATTAGTATAATTTCTAAGAGAACTCTTTAGATACAATCTGCTTGGAAATATTAGATATAAATTACAATATCTTGTGGCTGGAGTGATGGTGCACAGTAGTGAGTTTGCCTTGCACATTGTTGACACAGAACGAACCTTGATTCAATCCCCCAGTGTCTCATATGGTCCCCCAAGCCAGAAGTGATTGCTGAGTGCATAGCCGAGAGTAATCCCTGAGTGTCACTGAGTGTGGCCAAAAAAGTCCAAAAAACACTACTGCAGCCCTGCTGTTTGGGAAGAGGAGGATTGATAGTAGGGACCAGAAAGTCCCTCTCTCAGAAGAGGAACCTCAGATGGGATGAGAGATAGCAGGGAGATCAGAACTGGTGGTTGGATGTGGAGGCAGCTTGGAAAACTTTGGAAGTAGCAATGGCTGCACTTGATAGGAGGTACCAGAGGGTCACTCTCTCTGCTGACAAACCTCTAACTCCAAAGATACTAATCAGTGTAATTCCCCAAGATCACTTCCACTACCTGCCAGTCTTCTTGTAACACATCCTTTGGATCTTATAATGGTGTTCTTTAGGTGTTTGATGGATTGGCCAGGTGGACATTAATTATAATAATGCAAAACTCCAAATTAGAAAAACTTAACAATGTTATATTTACTTCTCACCTGTTAACAGACAACATGGATCAACTTTTGAGCAGACAGAGAGATAATGTACTTGCCACACAGTCCTTCAAATCCCTACTACTGCAATCTACTATTTCTTCATTTTCAGGATCCTCTTTCTGCTCTGCTGTAAAAGTGAAATCGCCATTTCAGTTATTATATTAATTGCAAACTGTTTAAAATTCAGTTTAATTTATCTGAAGGGTTAGATTTTAGGGTAATGCAGTTGCTTTTTACATTCCAATTCACAAATTCACAATTCACAAATATCTTAGAAGTACTTGATTTTATTATTTAATTGAATCTAATTGTCGTAAGTTACCAAAAGAGAATGTGAAGTGTCTTGTCATTCTTAGTAAAACTAGAGATTTCAGAAATGAGAAAATATATTCATAGGCATTTATGTCATTTAGGATGCATAAAATGGTCATATTAAAATGACTTATCCTTGCTAATATATATTTGTTTTTGGTTTTGTTTTTGGGCCACACCCGGCGGTGCTCAGGGGTTACTCCTGGCTGTCTGCTCAGAAATAGCTCCTGGCAGGCAGGCACGGGGGACCATATGGGACACCGGGATTCGAACCAACCACCTTTGGTCCTGGATCGGCTGCTTGCAAGGCAAACACCGCTGTGCTATCTCCCCGGGCCCGCTAATATATATTTTTAAGGAAAACAGAACTAAATGAGTTTCTTCTCAGCAGGCTGTTTTAGAGTACTATTGCCATTTTCTAGTACCAATTTATAGTTTTTGTAACTTCACTCACATGATATATTTCCTGAAAGAGAACATGTAATGACCAAACCTTCCGATAAAAACTCTCATAAAATTAGTTTATGGCCCTTGAGCTAGCTGAGAGATTCAAGTTTGATTTCTGGCCCCACATGGCACCTTGGCCATCAGCAAGTGTAGCCCTGTAGGTCCTCAGAACTTCTTGGATGGTCCAGATTATTAACGGTCATAGGCATATACAGAGTCACATCCCTCTGGCCTTACATTGAAAGGCTGACATTTGTTGGCTGAAAAATGGTCACCTGAACACATGTGCATATATGTTGAGCCTCCTCTGCTGATAAGATTATTTTTTAATATTTTCAACTTCCATACATGTCTTAAATTTTGTTTGGGGTTACAATGGGTTTTGCTCAGGCTTTACTCAGAGAAAATGTTGGTATTACACAAATTACCGGCTGTGGTGCTGTGGATCTCACTGGGCTTAAGGCAAGTTTCTTAGCCCCTGTACTAATTCTCTGGCTTAATTATTATCATTAAAAGTAAAGTCAGTGTCTTAGACATTGGCATAATAGAATGCCTTATAGGGTTTCAAATAGTAGTTATGTACCACTTTTTTAGAATATAAAAAAATTTAAAAAGCAAACTTACCAGACTCTGTTCTGGTTATGAGAACCAAGACAGATGAGTTAAATAATTTCTTATGTCCCCAGTATTTAGCAGCACCAGGACATAAACTTTTGAGTCAAAATCAATTTTTTATTTAAAGAAAAGACAACATAAAGTTGATGCAATTAATCATAATACATTTGTTTCAGGAATAATAAATACAAAGTTCTTAAAAAATAAAAAGAAAGCCTAAAGAGATGAAAGAGAAAGGAAATAAGAAAAAGTTTAGTAGCAAGTATATTTTTGAAAATTTTCGTATCTCCAATGAACTCATTAGAGCCCTAACTAAAGGTTTAGTAAGCTCTTCTTTTTTTAGGGATAAGAGTTAAACAAATACAGTAAAATGGTGTTAGAATGGCAATTATTGTTGTTTGCATAGGCCCAGCAAAATATGGGGGAAATGGAAAGGAAAAGCTTTGGCCGAAATACAAAGAGACCTTACCCTTGAAGTTACCCCTTACCCCATAAGACCAACTCTGGGCTCCAGGCATACTAGGTTGTCCAACCCCTGAGTCATTCTCTGGGTCCCAGTAAAAAAAATTTCTCACAATTGCTGTTGTTGGTGTCCAGTTTCTGTATTTAAAGAGCAAGATGATGTGGAGTGTTCTCTAGTTTCACCTCACAATTAGAGGGCTGTGCAGAGAGTCCTGCCCTGAAAGTAGGTAGTTATTGCTGTTAAATCTTCTGGGTGTTAAGGGAACCCTCTTTGGAATAAGTTAATGCCACAGGAGTAGTAATATTATACCTGGTAGAGAATTGCTTCCAGGTTATGTTATGGACAGCCATGGTTGTTTCGTAGATGGTATCCCTGGTTCAGGTGTGAATGAACAATGCCTGTTCTTTTGAGGCCTGATCCAGGTCATTATTGACAATGTTCAGGGTGTAAGGCCCAACTGAATTACAAGATTTGTGTGTTTGTATTTCTATTAGATAAGAAATTTTTTGTATATGTAATAGTTTCCCATTTTAATGTGCCTATGCAAAAGAGGAACAATGCCACAAGGTATTCTTGGAGCATATGGGGGTCGAAGGAACAAGTCCAACAATCCCCATAACTTGGTTCTAACATAAGCTCTAAACTGAGGGACTCTTCTACCAGAATTTCTTATTGAACAGATCACAAAGAAAAGAACAGAACAAAACAGTGGGGAAACTTATCAATATATAAGAGAACATTCAGTAAGGGCTATAGCTGTTAAGAGAATACATGTAAGATATTCAAAAGATATATATATCTTTATATATATATATATATATGTCCTTTTTTGTCTTTTGAAGTAGTTGGGGAATGTTAAGTCCGGTGCACCATATTGGTCTGTGATTCAGCCTGTGCAGTCTGATAAATATCTTATAATAGTCCCATATTAGGAAAACTTCTTGAGGCAAAACTCAGAAAATGAGTCTCTTAGCAAGCAAAGGTCTACAATGAAGCAAGGAGGAGGAAAGGAGCTCTTTGGGAGTATATCAAAAGCAACAGTGTACTGGGATCTTCTCAAGCTGAGAATCTATCTTATCACTTTAGGATTCTGTTTTGCAGATAGCTTTGTGTGGGAATAATGATCTGCTTCTTTAGGAGCCAAGAACTGAGGGTAAAAAGGGTTAAATGTGAGATAATGGTGGTTGGGGGTAAAGGACTAATAAAGGACTAGAAATGAGATTGCAGGATAGTGCGCCAAGAGTGGAAGGACAGAATACAACATGGACATTCTGCATATCGCAAACATACATTAATACCCTAGGAAATCCAAATATCTATAATATACTCATGGGAGTGCTAGGCCTCACATGGTTTTGGAAATGGAGAATGGTGAGAAAAAAATGTTGCCAGCCTCCTTCTCCCATCCCGCCCCTCTTGTGCTGGGTGGGGGTTGGGGAAGGCCTGGGGTCCTCTCAAAACTCCTCCCCGACACACACCTTGCTGGCCTCCTGGGCTGGCACCCAGGGAAGGACCTGTACTTCCAGGAGGAGGAGAGGGGGAAATGGCTAGGGATCATCTATGACCCCAGCACCCCTAAGCTTGGGAAGAGGAAGAGGCCTTTAGCATGTGATCTCCCCAAACCCCATGTCAGTGAAAACCCCAGGTTTTCTTTTTTTTTTTTTTTTGGTTTTTCGGCCACACCCAGTGACGCTCAAGGGCCATTCCTGGCTATGCACTCAGAAATCGCTCCTAGCTTGGGGGACCATATGGGACTCCAGGGGATCGAACCATGGTCTGTCCTAGGCTAGTGTGCACAAGACAGATACCCTATGACCTGTGCCACCACCCGGCCCCTCAAAATCCAATTTTTAACTTCAAATTTGGTGTTTCCATTTATAAAACACACAAGTTAAGTCACTCATTTAGTTCAAGTAATTAAAAATCTCAGATTAGCCCTGTTAAACAAGACTACGAATAGTTCCACAATAAGTAATAGCAGATATAATTTAATAATTGGATTTCAAGATGAGGCATAGACCGTTGCTTAAGAATTATTTCAGGGGGCCTGAGAGATAGCATGGAGGTAGGGCATTTGCCTTGCATGCAGAAAGATGGTGGTTTAAATCTCGGCATCCCATATGGTCCTCTGAGCCTGCCAGGAGCTATTTCTGAGCAGAGAGCCAAGAGTAACCCTTGAGCGCTGCCACCGGGTGTGACCCAGAAACAAACAAACAAACAAACAAAAAAGAATTATTTCAGGACCAGTGACACAATATGATGTTTAATGCTCTTGCCAGGCATGTAGTTGACCCCATTAAATCTCTACCACCACAAATAGTCTTCTGAGCACTATTAGAAGCCAGAGGTTAGTCCTTAGGACTGCTAGGTGTGATCCTTACACTTAACAATCACATTTCAAACACCTTTAGATGATGCCATGCCCTAGTTCTTCCTTGTCTGCTTTATTTGACACAAAGAGAGTGAACACATAGACAAAAGATAAGTTCCACAGACTCCCAAACTATGACTTTATTTCTACTCCAAAAGCCCATTATGTGTATACTGAATGATATAATTCATACCATACAGAACATTCAACTTTGTATGTCTTATTCAAAGTAGGATTTGAAGAACCAGAAACCTGGTAGTGTGGCACCCCATCTGGTCCCCGAGCAAAATCAGGAGTGATCCCTGAGCTCAGAGCCAGATGCAATACCTGAACACAATGAATGTAGCCCTAGCCCTCCCAAAACAGACAAATAATATATTTAAATATATATATACAGAAAATATATTTTTACTTCATTTGAACTGGAGGTTTAAAAATGTATTATTTGAATATGAATCATTGAGAATGGATTTTGACCATATAATAAATATTTGTCCTCAGAAAATTTATATATTTATGTTAGTACTTAAAATTAATATTATAGATGAAAATCAATGGATAATGCAGCTGGTGACCTATTTAATATGTTTCTTTCTTTAATACTACTCAAACATACTGAGAAAAAGATGTCTGAGTTTTATTGAAATCTTGTCATGGTGACGTACTATTAAGATAATAAAATCAACAGGAAAATCATCCCTTGAGGAAAGCAAAAATGCAACTGATTCAAATTTATAAAAAAAAAACATTATTGATATATCTAGCTTGTTCAAAATTATTTTTGTAGCTCTATAATTAGACATTTAGAAATGTCTATAAGTTAGAAGCAAATAAATATTTAAAATCCTATTTTCATTTTTGAAATAAAATGGTTTTCAAATTAATTTTGACAGAAAATCTTTTGTAAATCCTATTCACGATTATTTTCAAGCTTGTATATAGAAAGAATTATTTAGTTCATTATGTGTTAGGCATAAAATAACTAAATAGTATTGGGGCTGGAGCAATAGTACAGCAGGTAAGGCATTTGCCTTGAGCATAGCAAACCCAAATTTGATTCCTGGCACCCCATATATTCCCATGATAACTGCCAGGAAATATTTTATAGTGCAGAACTGAGAGTAAGCCTGAGTACTGCTGGGTATGGCTCCTTAACCTTCCTCCTAAAGCTTTACTTATAAAGCTTTGAGTCTTAAATTGGCCTAAGATCATCTGTTAAAACTTCTTTGAAACCAAAAAACAACGAGCTTTAGAAAGGTGATGAGACTCATTCATGTTTACAGATGTATTTGAATAGATCCAGGATTAGAAATATGATTAGTTGTCACTTTGGAGTAAAGAAAATAATCATAGAAATCGACTAATAATGAAAATTCTTTATATTTACTTTTTTCCCATTTATTATCATTTGATGACATTTTCCTAATAGTGTTGGGCTGCTAAAAGCTATCAATATTATTAAGGGACCACCAAAACCTGTTTTTTTCTCTTAAGAAAACAAACAAGGGCCAGAGAGATAGCATGGAGGTAAGGCGTTTGCTTTTCATGCAGAAGGTCATCATTTCAAATCCCAGCAACCTATATGGTCCCCTGTGTCTGCCAGGTGTGATTTCTGAGAGTGGAGCCAGGAGTAACCACTGAGCACTGTCGGTGTGATTCAAAAACAATACAAAAAAAAAAAAGAAAGAAAACAAACAAACTAAAAACTGTACCTGCAACTAGCTATTTCTTGTTCTTTTTCCATGTACCACCATCATTCTTTTGAAGCTAGATTTATTTGCCAGAATCTCCCTTGTTTTATCTTCTCTTTTAATCTCTTGTTTCAAATTGTAGGCATTACTGAACTGCTTATTGTAGTCACAATTCTCTTACTATGCTTTATGTTTCTCTCTTTCCTATGGTTGGCTATGAAATCATAGCACAGTGAGTCAGCAAACTTTACTACTAAAAACCTCATTCTCTTTATCCCCTCATCTCCAAAGACACTACCAAAAGTCCTTCTTTGACTTTTAGGTTTCAACTTACATATTTCTTTTAGGGCAATATTTCTGTCTCTTCAACAAGGCTTCTTTTGAATTAAAAAATAAGCTTTTGAAACCACATTCTAAAGTACTCAGGACTTACTCCTGGTTTTGTGCTCAGGGATCATTCATGATCTGTGCTCTGAGCTCAGGAATCAATCCTGGTGACACTTGGCTGGAGTCTTAAGGGGTGTCGACAACTAAACCCAGACCACCTGCATGCAAGGCCAGTGTCCACATGCTATAGTATTATTTTACCTCCCCAGTCTGGTTTTAATATTTTTCTTCCTATAACCAGAATAGACAAATATCTTCACATAAAACATCTGGGTCTCCATTGTGGTTTTTGACTCTGAAAAGCTCTTGAAATAAATGCATTTATATCTTGGCCAAGTAACTTTTCCTCAAAAGTTGCTTCCCAGTGAGGTCATTTCTGACCATGCTGTTTAAAAACACTAAGCCCTGTGGCAGGAGCAGCGGTAGGGTGTTTACCTTGCCTTGCATGCAGCCGACCCAGGACAGATTGAAGTCCAATCCATGGGCTTCCCATATGGTCTGCCAAGTCAAGAGTGATATCTGAGCATATAGCCAGGAGTAAGCCCTGAACGTTACCGAGTATGGCCCAAAAAACCCCACCAATAAATAAGTAAATTAAAAATGAATAAATAAATAAAAATATCACTAAAACCTGACCCTCCCTACTTTTAGCACTATGACTTTTTGGGGGGACGTTGGGCCACAATTAGTGACACTCAGGGGTTACTCCTTGCTATGACCTCAGAAATAGCTCCTGGTTTGGGGGACCATATGGTAAGTCAGGGGATCAAACCATTGTCTGTCCTAGGTCATCCGCTTGCAATGCAAACTCCCTACCACTGCACCACGGCTCTGGCCCAACATTTTTTATTTTGTTTTTTTTTTTTTAATTAATTTATTTAAGGAAATATATCACATAACTATGCCATTTTTAAATTTACATTTTAGTGATTGAGATTCTTTAATTTACAATATTATTAAAATTACAATGATCTTTTCTTTTCGATTTTTATTTTGATCATAATGGCTTACATATCTTTCACAGTAGTATTTTGGGTATATATCAACATTGAATCAGGAGAATACCCATCACCAAATTGTCCTCCCCCCATCCCAGTTCTTCTTCTGCAACCTATATACCCCACCATCACCCCACTGGACTGCTAGAGTAGTGGCCCCCTCTTTGTCCAGCTCACTATTAGTGATCATATATCTGTTGGGTCCTGGTACCCTCCCCTGTCTCCCCCTCTATTTAAAAGTGGAGCTAGATAAATCAAGTTATGAGGCTTTGTTTGAAGGAAAGAAAAGCAATAGATTGGGGTACAAAATAAGAAGAAAAAAAAAGAAGTCAAATACGCTGAAAGTAGGCGGGGTCCTTCCAGAGGATTTCAACCTCAGTTTGAGAGAGGATGTTAAAAAGGCAATAAAAACACCACCACTATACAGAAAGAAATATCAAAGTAAATACCCAGTGAGCACCACAGCAATAAAGACAAGCAGGACACGACCGTCTCGGTTCTAAAATCAACTCATGCCGGAGTGCAAAAAGAAAGAGAAAGAGAAGATAAAATAAAATAAAATAAAATAATATCGGAGACAACAACTTCAATCTCTAATATAAAGACGTCAAAAAATCGAACAATCGATAAATAAATATGTGGAAAAATGATTGTTTTTTCTTTTCTTTTCTTTTTTCCCCTGCATAGGCACGGTAACTATTGGGGATATTATAGAGGGAATTCCCTGGGCCTAGGAGATACAGGGTTTCTCCCCCCGCTGAAGTGTACTGTGATGGGATTAACTATAGACTCTTTGCATGATCATTTACTCTCCCCTTGGTGTATGGAAGAATTCTGCTTCGTCGTGAATGGTAAAATCAGACCTCTATATCTAGAGATCTTGGTGACTGTGCAGCTCAAGGAATGGAGATATGATGAAGTCTTTCTTTGTGGTTCAGGCAGTTCTGCTTCTTCAGTGTCGTTTTAATTCATCTTCTGTAGTTGATGGTCTTGGTCATTATGTTGCTCCTAGGATGGAGCCTGGGATACAGTCTTTCATTATGTTTCCGGAAGACCCGTTCAGTTCAGTTGCCGTTGTCTCAGTCAGACCTCTGGAATTGAAGCTCTTGTTTGTTGAACAGATCGTAGACCAAAAGCTAGACTAGAGGTTTTTTTTTTTTTTTTTTTTTTTTTTTGCTGTTATTGTTGTTGTTGTTATTGGTCCCTGGATGTATACTGTCCCGTCCTGGTTGTAACATCCAGTCATCTGTATATAGCAATCTTGCCTTTTGCACATAGAAAAGGGTGACATGTTTTCTGATTTTTTCTTACTGTTGTCTAATGAGGAAGGACAACTTGCTCTTAGATCAAATTGTTCCCATTTCCTCATTGTCAGGTTATCAGTTTAGCACTGGCACATGTTAGCATCAGAGCAGCATTATGAATGTCCTGGAGAGGATTGGGCTCCTGGAGCTGTTGTGGAGAACTCTGTCATTTCTATGTCTGGGGTCCAGGAGTCAAGGCTTATGGTCTGTGTCTAGTTCCCTGGAGTCTAAGTTGTTTCCACATGACATACGTTCAGAGTGGGAGATTTCCCTGTGTTGTAAACAAGTATGAGTTCTTATCCCTAGTAGATAAGAGCTAGATTTTACACATAAAATTTCCCCTTTGTTTAATATGTCTTTGCAGGAAAAAGTGGTGCTACATTATATTGTTGGTGGAGTTGGGGGTGGAGAGAGAAAACAGACATCCAACAGAAACTAGGATTATATATGCTCACACATATCTAAAGAAAAAAAACGTTTCTTTTAAAAAAGATTAAATAAAAGACGTAATTAAAAAATTAAATAGAAGACGTAAAGTGGGGCCTGGAGAGATAGCATGGAGACAAGGCATCTGTCCTTCCTGCAGAAGGATGGTGGTTTAAATCCTGGCATCCCGTATGATTCCCCATGCCATCAGGGGCATTCTCAGAGCATAGAGCCAAGAGCACTCTCCAAGTGCTGCCAGGAGTGACCCAAAAGAAACAAAAACAAATCAAATTAATTAACAAAAATTAAAACAAAACAGAACAAAAAAAACAAGAATGAAAAAGAAAAGAAAAAAAGAAAAAGGGAGAAAGTGATATAGGAGATTACTTTACATTTGGGGAGAAACAGGATAAGAGGTAGTGTTATATAGGTCTATATTTATGATGAAAGTACAGGCTTCCCCATAGTCTTTTGATATTTCCTTGTGAAGTGTGGGGTTCAGACAGGGAGGTCTTGGGTAGCATTCTGGCAGTGGGGGTCCTGTGGAACTAGTTTTGGTATCAAGCCACAGTCCACATTAGGAAGAGGTGATTAGGAGGGCCACACTGCATGGGTCAGTCTGGGTGTTGGTTGTATTTTCTTGCCGGGAACGAGGTGAGAGTTTGGGTCGGTGTCTCTTCACTTGGGTAGTGAGTACTGGCTCGTTGGGGTAGGAGGTAGGTCTTGATGCCTAATGGATTAAGAACTGAGGGTGGAGAGTTATAATGTGGTGGGGATATCAAGGGTGGAATTAAGGGGTGAAGGGATAGCTGGATTTCTAGTGGAGGGAGAGGGGATAGTATAAGGGAGGGGTTATATAGAGTATAGGTATGAGTTGTTTGTGGTTTAGGTTTGTCCCTTAAGGAGGATTCCTATCTCTGTGTGCTCCTGCCCACATATAAATATATAAAAGTTAGCTTAGGTGTATATTAATGTAGAAAGGTCAGGAGGGCAAGAGGTACGCTGAGTACAGAAAGATATTTAAGTATAGTACTTGTAAGGAAAGAAAACTAATAGATCAACTTTTGGAAATGTACAGGTTTTGTGTCTCTAGTACTGACCATTGTGTTAGTGAGGTCTATCTATATAGGTGTTTACCCTTTGTAGTATTGTTCACAGCGCCCTATATGCCAGCTTTCCTTTCCTGTAGAGGGGGTAATCATGTGATTTTTATTTAACATAGATTGAATTGATGATAGTGAGGAGGAGAAGGTGGAGGAAGAGGGAGACAAGAAGAGAGAGTAGGAAAAACAAAACAAACCAACAGTCAAACAACAACAACAACAACGATACAAAGTAATGAGAAGGGAGGATATAAGAGCAATTGCATATTAGTTTGGTTGAACATGTTCAATGCTTAGGCCCTGTGATAAAACTCTGTAGGTCACAGTTGTTGCTGTGGTGATCTGGCTGGTCATGTGCTTCAGGTTCTAAAAGAAGGCATAATTTAGGGATAAAGGGTATGGTAAAGAGTTTTATTTGGCCATTTTTATGGTACAAGTAGAGTATGGTGCCTCGTGTGACTGAGCACCGAGGTACCACTATAGGATGTTCACACTTTGTATCCAGGAACCCATATGGACAGAAAAACTGAGAGGTTATTTTAAATGTGGTAAGTTTAAGGCATTCAAACATAATGTTTTGAGATGTTTCCGTTGGACTCAGTAATTTTCAGTCTTAATCTTTACCTGTAATCCTGTATAAGATTTGTAGTAAGTTATTATGGGCCTTTGTAGTAAAATGATAATTACATACCTGTTCTCTCTATGCTGCTGTTTCTGCTGTTGCTGGTTTCTTTATGATATAATGTGTAATCGAGCTTTGTGTTGTTTCTCTTCCCTTTGTTTTGAGCTCTACTCCCCAGTATATTATGACTATTACAGTGTTTGAGATTTCTATCCTGTTATCCCCTGTTATTTAATTGCGGGGTATTGGTTGTATATCTTGTGTATATTCTAGGTACTTCAGAATAGTGCTATCATTCTGTGTTTATCTTTCGTCTTTTGGCTTGCTTCATTTAACATAATATGTTCTAGGTCCATCCACCTTGCTGCAAAGTCTATGATAATATTTCTGACTGCCATGTAGTATTCCATTGTGTATAGATACCACATCTTAATGATCCACTCATCTGTTGTTGGACATGGAGGTTGGTTCCAAGACTTAGCTATTATACAGAGTGCTGTGATAAATAGTGGAGTGCACACATACTTTGGGATGAATGTCCTTCCAACATGTCAAATGGCAGCTCAATTCTTAGTTTCTTGAGCACTCTCCAGACTGCTCTCCATAGGTGTTGAACTAGGGGGCATTCCCACCAACAGTGGGAGAGAGTGCCTTTCATACTGCACCCCACCAACAGAGTTTGTTCCCATTATTTTTGATGTGAGACATCCTCACTGGTGTAAGGTGGTACCTCATTGTTGTCTTGATTTGGATTTCCCTAATGATGAGTGAAGGTGAGCATATTTTCATGTGTTTGTTGGCCATCTTTCTGTCCTCCTTAGAGAAGTGTCTATTTATGTCATCTCCCCATTTTTCTATGGCTTTATTTGGTTTTGGGTACTCAGCTTTCTGAGTGCTTTGTATATTCTGGTTATCAGCCCTTTATCTGATGTGTTGAGTGCGACATTTTTTTCCCATTCAGTTAGCTGTCTTCTTGTTTTAAGTTGGGTTTCCTTTGCCATGCAGAAGCTGCTTAGTTTGATGTCATCCCATTTGTTTATGTTTGATGCTAAAATCCTTGCCATTGGTGTTCCATCCTCGAAGACTTTTTTAATATATAGGTCTTTGAGTGTTCTGACTATTTTTTTCTCAATAAACTATAGATTCTGATATAATCTCAAGGTCTTTAATCCATTTTGAGTTGACTTTTGTGTAAGGAGTGAGGTATGGGTCAATTTTCAGTTTCTTACAAATGGTTTTCCAGTTGTACCAACACCATTTGTTAAATAGACTTTCTTTGTTCCATTTCAAGTTTTTGGCTCTATTGTCAAATATTCGTTGACTGTATATCTGGGGATTTATGTCTGGAAATTCTGTTATAACCCACTGGTCTGAGGCTTGTTTTTGTTCCAGTACCATACTGTTTTGATCATTATGGCATTATAGTATAGCTTCAGGTTAGGTAAAGAGATGCCACCCAGCTTCTTATTTGGCTATGCTGGGTCTTTTGTGGTTCCAGATGAATTTTATGATTGATTGTTCTAAGTCTTGAAAGAATGATGCCTGGATTTGGATGGGGATTGCATTGAATCTATATAAAAGTTTGGGTAGTTTAGTCATTTTGGTTATGTTGGTTCTACATACCCATGAGCATGGAATATTCTTCAATTTCCTTAGATCCTCCTCAATTTCTTTCTGAAGTGTTTTAAAATTTTCCTGGTATAGGTCCTTCACTTCCCTTATAAGGTTGATTCCTAAGTACTTGATATTTTGATACTATTTTAAATGGAATTATATCTTTAATCTCTCTCCTCAGCTTCATTATTTGTATAGAGTAACACTACTGTCTTTTGTGTATTGACTTTGTATCCAGCCACTTTGCTGTAATGGTTGTTTCTAGGAGCTTTACTGTGGACTCTTTAGGATTTTCAATACATATCATCATATCGTCTGCAAAAAGAGATAGTTTGAGTTCCTGATTCCCAATTTGGATTCCTTTGATTCCCTTCTCTTGTCAGATTGCTATTGCAAGGAACTTCTAAGATTATATTGAAAGGAGTGGAGAGAGTGGACAGTCTTGCCTAGTTCCTGATCTTAGTAGAAATTATTCTAGTTTTTTACCATTAAGGATAATGTTGGCTGTGGGCTTTATAGATTGCTGTAACTATCTTGTAACTTATAACCCTATTTTGCTGAGTGTCTTCAGCATGAAAGTGTGTTGGATTTTGTCAAATGCCTTCTCTGCATTGATTGATATGATCATGTGGTTTTTGTCTTTCTTGTTGTTGATGTGGTGTATGATGTTGATTGATTTGTGTATGTTGAATCAACCTTGCATTCCTGGGATAAAACCCACTTGGCATTGTTGTATGATCTTTTTGATGAAGTACTGGATTCGGTTTGCTAAGATTTTGTTGAGTATCTTTGCATCTATGTTTATTAGAGAGATTGGTCTGTAATTTTCTTTCTTGGTGGTGTCTTTGCCATCTTTGGGAATGAGTGTGATATTAGCCTCATAAAAGGAGTTGGAGAGGATTCCTGTTTTTCAGATTGTTTTGAAGAGCCTGTGGAAAAGTGGTAGTACGTGTTCTCGAAATGTTAAAAGACAAATAGTAGAGAACTTGATTAGAAAACGTAAACAGGTGATAGAATTCACCTGCAAATCCATCTGGGCCTGGGCTTTTGTTCTTAGGGAGTTTCTTAATTACATCTTTAATTTCCTCTGAGATGATTGGTCTGTTTCATCTTTCTGTTCTTCCTTTTCTAGTCTTGGAAAAGAGTGTTTTTCCAAGAATCTGTTGATTTCTACTAGGTTCTCTAGCCTAGCTGAGTATAGTTGTTCATAATATGATCTCATGATATGTTGTATTTCTTGGGATTCTGTTGTAATCTCTCCCCTTTCATTTGTGATCCTACTGATTTGGGTGTTTTCCCTCTTATTTTTGGTGAGTTTTGCCAGTGGTTTGTCTATCTTGTTTATTTTTCAAAAAACAAACTCCTGGTCTCATTGATTTTTTGTATTGTTTGCTTAGTTTCTATGTTGTTTATTTCTGGTCTGGTTTTTATTATTTTTTACCTTCTGGTTGTGGTTGGATTTCTTTACTGCTGTTGTTCAAATTCCTTGAGATGATCATTTAAACCGTTGATTTTGTCATTTTTCTGTTTCTTGACATAGGCCTGTATTGCTATGAGTTTTCCCCTAATTACTGCTTTTGCTGTGTCCCACAAATTTTGAAAAGTCATCTCTTCATTATCGTTTGTCTCAAGAAATCTTTTAATTTCTTCCTTGAGTTGCTCTTTGATCCAGTTGTTGTTGATCAGCATGTTGTTTAATCTCCAGGTACTAGTTTTTCTCCATTGCTTCTTCTTGCAGTCAATTTTGACCTCTGTTGCATAGTGATCTGATAGGGTGCTTCTAATGATCCTTACATCTGTGGTCTTATATAGGTTAGATTTGAATCCTAAGACATAGTCTATTCTGGAGAAGGTTCCATGGGGGATTGAGAAGAATGTGTATTCTGTTTTCTGGGGGTAGCAGGTCCTATATAAGTCTGTTAGCCCTAGATCTTATTATTTTTCATATAGGGCTCTTATTTCTTTGCTATTTTTCTTTCTGCTGGATCTGTCCAGTGGTGATAGTGGAGTATTGAGATCTCCTACTACTATCACATTTCCCTTCATGTATTTCTCCAGGTTAGTGAGCAACTGCCTCACATAATTTGCTGACTCTACATAAGGTGCATAAATATTTATCAGGGTTAGTACCTCTTGATCTAGTGTTTTCCTGATTAGTGTGTAGTGACCCTCTTTGTCTCTGATCACTTTCTCGAGGTTGAATGGTATTTGGTCTGATATAAGAATGGCTGGCCCTGCTCTTTTTTTGTTTTCCATGGGCTTGAAAAATTGTTTTCCATCCTTTTATTCTAAGCCTATACTTGTCCTATAATTGTAGGTGTGTTACTTGCAGGCAGCAGAAGTCCTGTTTATGTTTTCTAATCAAGTTCTCTACTATGTGTCTTTTAATGGGAGAGTTTAGTCCATTAACATTTAGGGAGATTATTGACAGAGAGGGCTATTGTGCAGTTGTGTTGCGTAGGGCGGTTATTGTTACAATTGGGGGTTTGGAATGTGTAGTTCATCTTTGAGTAGTTCATTTGGGATCGGTTTTGTTTGCACCAATACTGCAAGTATTGTTTGAGAATGTTTTTTAGGCTACCATCCCATATGAATAACAGTTTTGCTGGGTATTTTACCCTAGCATGAAAATTTCTTTCATTCAGTCATATAAATATTTCATTCCACTGTCTTCTTGCTTGAATTGTTTCAAGTGGGAGATCTGGTTTGATTCTTATATCCCTTCCTTTGTACTTGAGATTCTTTTTTTCCCTTATTGCTGTATGGAGTTCATCTTTCTCTTTCTTTTTTTGCCATTTGGATTACTATATGTCTTGGTGTTGGTTTATTAGGGTCTATTTTATTAGGGACTCTTTTCAGAGTCCTTTTTCCAAAGGGTGGGGAAGTTTTCTGCTTTTATTTCCCTAACTACTTCTTTCCCTTTCCCGGTTTCCTCCCCCTCTGGTATACCTACAATTCTTAGATTATTTCTTTTGTCTTTGTTTATTAAGTACTGGACTTTTCCTTCCAGTGCCTTGCCTCTTAATTACTTGTTGTTTCCTGATCGTTTTTGGTTTGCAATTTTCCTTCGAGTTCTACTATGTGCTTCTCCGACTCTGTGATTCTGCTCGTCTGGCTTTTTACGGTGTCTGTTAATTTCTTTAATTCCTTTTGTATGGAGTCTCTTATATTGTGTATCATATCTTCTTTAAAAATTACAATGATCTTTTAATGTGCTAATGATGGATTTATTTATCTTAAATTTTTCCTTTGTATAAACTCAAGTACAAATACATGCATTTTATATACCTCTTAATTGATAAATCATTAATAACTACAATACTGACAATTGATGGCTTGTCATAGGTTAGTGTTATATATTATATGATTGAATAAATTAATTTTTATGATTGGTTAAATGCACAGCGGGTAGGACATGTATGCCCTTGGATGTAGCTGATCCAGGTTCAATTTCTGGCATCCCATATGGTCCCCCGAACCTGGCAGGAGTGATTCTTGACCATAAACATAGTTAATACTTCTGTGCATAGCCAAGTGTTACCAAAAAATCAAAACCAAACACACAAAAATAATTAATCTTCCTAGGAAAACAGTGGGTCAGAAAAATTCATTGGATGTATATCCCGATTGATTTCTATTTCTAGATTTTTTTTTATATTTTATTTGGTCATGCCATAACAGGTCCAGGTTATATTACTTTGTCATTCACCATCACTGTTCAGGAATGGCCATAATTCTTGGTCAAGAGGTAGAAAATCATAAGGTTATCAAGAACTCATTCTGAATGGGGAAGCTAAAATTGTGAGTTTGGAGAGGTAATTCATCACTAGTCTCCAAATGTGACTCTTGAATTGTCACTACTTTCAGTCAAGATATTGGCCATCGATTCATACTTCTTCATTTTTAATAGAATCTTATTGGTAGCTATTATATCAGGCAATAAGGCAGAGTGAGTAATATCCAATCAAGACATGTTTGATAGTTTTCTTGCTAATGGCCTTTTAAACAGCCAAATAATCACGTTGCTGACTGAAGGGAAGAGGAAAATACTAAGGCACATTTGTGGAGATTCTATAGCTGACAAAGTAGTGGTATTCTCTTTCCTCAATTTAAGACTCTTACCCTACTTTGGGATATTTTATCTTTTTAATTTAAAAGTGCAATTCTCGAAGGCACAAAATAATGTCACATTCATAAAGACAGAGCCTGAAATGAATAATGGCATCAAGATTTAACAGAAAAGACACTGAGAAGCTGTTCCTGATTTTTGTTACCAGGCCACTTACTCAGCTTATCTGTGGTTGTTCAGATCTGGCTTATTGTAATGTGATTTTTAATAATGACCATAACAATGAGAAAATATAACTCTGGGAACCAGCTTGACTTGATATTACAATGGTAGGGAGCTTCTCTTGCACATGGCTTGCCAATGTCCAATGCTCAGGATCCCATATGGGTTTCTAGCTCTTCCAGAAGTGATAACTGAGCCTGTGCTTAGAAGTATGCCATTTCCAATATTGGTTGGGCCACCACAATAAAAAAAAGTGAAAAATTTAATTTTTTTTTTTTTTTTGGTTTTTGGGTCACACCCGGCATGCTCAGGGGTTACTCCTGGCTCTATGCTCAGAAATCGCCCCTGGTAGGCATGGGGGACCATATGGGATACCGGGATTTGAACCACTGTCCTGCATGGAAAGCAAATGCCTTACCTCCATGCTATCTCACCGGCGAAAAATTTAATTTTGATTGAACTTTCTTGTGTGGTTCTCCATTTGTATTGTTCTGAGCATATTTGTGGCTCTGCTCTTAAATTTCAGTACTGGCAGGGCTGAGGTTTGTCCATATGGGACATTTGGGTGTGCCATATAACTGGAAGGAGTTCTGCCTGAGCTGCCTGAAATATTTTTGTTGTAGCTATACATATTTATTTTTAAAATTTAATTAAATGTTGGCTTCTGATACTATTAATAATGATCTCTCAAAAAAAGACTCACAAAATTATTAAGAACAATTGAGAAAAATCAGCCATTCTAAAAAAAATGTGCCTCAGCTTAACAAATAAATAAAATAGAAAGGACTTTGAGGCCATCATGCTAAGGGGAGAGAGAGAGAGAGAGAGAGAGAGAGAGAGAGAGAGAGAGAGAGAGAGAGAGAGAGAGAGAGAGAGAGAGAGAGAGAGAAGTTAGTTAGCACATATGCAAAAGTTATAAAGAATCCAGTCTAGAATAGGAAATGGGTCGGATAGATAGTGCAGAGGTAGCATATTTGCCTTGCACTTGGCTGACCCAGGATGGACCTAGGTTTTGATCCCCTGGCATCCCATATGGTCCTCCAAGCCAGGAGTGATTTCTGAGAGCATAGCCAGAAATAACACCTGAGTGTGGCCTGAGTGTGTGTCCCACCCCCAAAATTATCAGGAGGTGTGAGAGGGAGGAAATGTTAGTTTAGTATAATATTCCAATTATAATTGAATATATTTTAGGTTTTTAACATATAACAGTGTTTATAACAACCGTTTTGCATTCAATTATAATATTATATACACTGAAATTGCTCTGTGTAATCATATAGATTGACATTATAAAAATGAAAGGGGTTAGATACTGTGATGCAGGTGTTAGATAAAATTTTATAATGTATAATTATATACAATTATATATAATATATAATATACATTATATTAAAGTTATAATTATATAGTTATATAATTAAATTATAATTTATGTATTTTTGTCTTAAGCTTCTATACTGTGACATGCTAGTTATATCCCAGTAAATATGTAAAAATTAATGGGCAGCATCATTCTTTCATAAAGGAATCTCTGGACTAAACAAACAAACAGAATGTGCTGACATAATAGTACAGAGAGACTGGAGCTTTATTTGTATGTGAACAGCACTGGTTTGATCCCTGATGTTCCATATAGTCTCCAAAATTTAGAAAGAAGTGGTCTCTGAGTGCAGAACTGGGAATAAGTCCTGAGCACTACCAAATGTGGTCTCCCAAATCAAAAACAAAAAACAGCAATCACAACAACAAAATATCTTTGGGGTATAAAAACACTGTTTAAAAATATTGAGAAACCTGATTTGGGTCTGCATCACCCTTGTTAGCCAACTTAGCATATGAATGAACTGTGAAGTCTCCCCTGTTGTGTGATATCTAAATCTAATGTGGAAAAAATTAATCAAGGCTTAGCGGAAAAATACAAGTGACAGAAAGAGGTCAAATGAGGGTAGAATTGCAATCAGAATTTCATCAGAACAACATTTCATAATTAAACACCATTCTTGCCCCTAGTTCAAGCATTTTCATTTCTTACTAGTCCCTTTAATTCATGTATCAATGAATACCCTTAGGATAGGCACTTGAGCAACAAAGTAATATCTAAACAAAATTATCAGATCTTAGTTCTCTATGGATGAAGAAGAGACTCTGAAAACCACTTGAAACAGAGGTGGTATAGCTGGGTGTGGTAAAGGAGCAGTAAGTGTAGACACCAAGGCAGACTCCTCTGAGACTTAATGATGGTCAGTGTTGTATTTCCAGCTAGGTTTTATTTTGTTCTTACATAGAAATAAAAATAATGCCATAATATAAATTGTAGTAGAGCACTTTGAATATGAAAAACAACCAGGCACGATAGTGCTAAGGATAAGTGGTAAGTACTTCAATACAAGTTTATCCAGTCCTCATTTCCTTCCTAAAAATAAAAGAGATAAAAAAGATCCATGTGGTTCTGGAAGCCAAATGAGTGCTTAAAAATTCTGCCTGGCTCACAGAAAGCACTTAACATTTCTTTAAGATTGATAGTACTTGCTTCTTTTCAATTTTCTCTTATTATTTTCTCAGATGCCTGAATGTCTTCTATGTTATGTTAATTTGGGCTGAGTCTTGTAATGTTTTATCAGATTTTTAGCATAATAAAATATAGGTCTTATTCTCCTTTAATAATACAATTCCTCACTATTGTTTTATATAGAGTTACATATATACAATATTACTATATAGACTATATACATGATATAAAAGTGTATATTTAAACACTTGAGAAAGTGACTGTGTATAAGTTTAAGCTGTTGTCTCTACTATTTTTCCTAAATTGTTTTCACAATATGCCTCTGTGCAAAAAGAAACTGAAGATAAAAGAGAATCAATGCTTACCACAACAAACTAGCACTAGTGGCATTATTTCAAGATGTCGAAGGGACCCCACACCTTATTGTGAAGTTTGGTTATCATTTCTCCAAGTTCAGGTGCCAATAAAGGTGTGTTTGCCATGATCATAAACAGAAGAAAGCGTTTCCAAACTAACAAATTCTATTTTGTAAAGACTCTCTATCAGAAAAAAAAAATCCTACAAAAGTCTACTGGAAACCTCACACCCTGATATTTTTTTTTCTTTAGCACTCACTCCCCGTCCTCTCTCTTCCTGTTGCTCCTCATAATCCCCAATAATCCCAGTACAATCTCTTTTAAATCCATTGCAAGGCCAAAGACAGTCATGGAGGGAGCTAGTGTGTTGGACAAGAGGAAGGAAGGAGGAGGCTACCTGAGTTGCCTTGGCAATACAAAGACGGTCATGGGAAAGGATTCAAACCCGGGTGCTAATTGCCTTTGCTCTTTGCTTCTATTGTGCTGACCTGCCTGCTTCCCAAGTCCATGGCTCTGAGTTATTCAACCCTGAGATCTCAAAAGCAATGAGTCCCCTCTCTCTAAGTATGCACCTTTTCCTGCACCCTGGCTCAGTTACCAGAAAACTAGCTTTAGCCTGGGACTTGGATGGTCACTGGCAACTTGACTGTACATGGTTTTGAAAAGCCTGTTGGGAAATATTTTCATGCCAGTGTTTGCTGGAATATCGCTTTGCTGCTTCAGCATAGCATAGATTTACAACTAAAAAAAGCAGCTAAGGAAAAAAAAGGCACAGAAAATAAATCTGAAAGAAACTTCCCACAGTGAAATACAGGCTGCAAATGATTCATCAGAAGGAAAAAAATATACACTGAGAAGTTCCCACTGGAACTAGTGTACCGTCTGTTGGAAAAGGACCTGGAACAGGGCTTGCACTTTTATTCCATTGCTCCCCCTGCTGGGAGTTTTATTTAATTACTACAGGATTTGAGTATGATGGGATGATGGGAATAAGGAGGTGCCTGATGAGAACCCTACATTCTTTTGTTCTCTTGGTTTGATTTTGAGGGAAGTAGGAACACTGAGCAGTGCTCAGGACTGAGCCCTAGCTCTGACCACAGGGATCACCCTGGTGCTAGGGAAACTAAATGGAGTACTGTGGAATTGAAGCAGAAATAGCCATGTACATGGCAAGAACTATACCCATTGTAGTATCTTTCCAGCACTAGAAACCTGATATTTTTTTAGACCCTCACCATCGACTTGAAGTATTAGGTTCCACTGCTTCTTGCAGCGGAAATAAGTGAATAAATATATCACAAAGCATGTAGTTAAATAACTATGTTGAACCATCAATAAATTATGTAACATTGAAATTGTTCAACTTCTATCTATACAAATATATGTGACCTGAAATTATCTGCTCATGTTTAGATTTTTTTTTTTGGTTTCAAGATTCATATCCCCCTTTTCTCTCTTGATAACAAGCTGGGTCTAAGAAATGGTAAAGTGTCTTGAGGATTTTTTGTCATCTGCCTGATTTTTAGCCCTTGGATTTAAGCATGTGTATTCCTCGGTTGTTCCATCCTTACTAATTTCCTGAACGTGAGTTTCATAGTTTGTCTCGGTTCTGGAAAATTTTGCAACAGGCTTCCTCTGATGTCTCACCTGGTGTTTCAGTTTGCCAAGCACTGACACATATCACTATTCAGAGCTCAACTTTGCTTCTTGAAAGCAGTAAAAGGCTGCCTCTAGACTGCTCCTTGTCTTCAGTTCTGTTTTGCATTTGGTCATAAAGTCTGACAGATTTATCTGAGTGAGATCTTTTTTGCCTCTGGAAAGGCTTAGTCATGATCATTGAAAAAACATTCCCTGTAAAAGAGCAGGCCCCACACCATTTCTAGCCTTTTGTTTCACAACCAAATTTATCCTTTTATAAGCATATGGAATTTCTTGCACTTATCAGAGTTGGGATAGAAGAAAAAGTGGGGGACGACAGGCTTTGGCTGGGCTTCATGATGATTAGAATGGATTTTCTCCAGGGCCATTAGAATTAGGGGTGTGAAATCATAATTGTTTTATCTTTGTATACTGTCAAGTATATAACAATACAAAGTGGCTCATGAGAGCAGAACTGCAAGACCTTTCCTATTAGTTCTCAACACAGAGTCTAATCTGCCTGGCTAAAAACTTACTGGTTTTTATAATGAAAAAAAAATGTGAGGGGTGGGACTACGGATTCTTAATTGTCTTCCAAGTCTCGAAAGTGTATGCATCATGCTTTCCAGCAATCTGTATGTACTGCAGTGTGAGCAAACCCTCCTGGGAGCAAGGTGTGTTGGAATCTCCATTACAGAAATGATCAAGGGATTCCAAGGAAAGCAAGATTCAGGAACTGACTGTGTGCCTGTCACAGTAACTCAAATGTCTTATGCGTGCATCATAAAATTTAAATGATGAAGGCCATTACCAATGATACTCCTCAAAAATATTAGACAGAGCACAAGAATATATTGTCAGTATTTCTATGAAGTGCAGTTAAATAGGGAGCCAAGAATCATCTTGCTTTTTGTAGTGATTCCTCACTGGAACACATCTCCTCAGAATGTGTGCAAGGACTCACCCCTTCCAAATTAGCTCTAGCACAGGAATGCAGTGGATGGCAGTTGGAAGGAATATGAAATGCATGGATGTCATCTTGCTGAGAGCTTGGTAGTTGCTACAGGGATTTTTCAGCCTACCCTGCAAATAGCAATTTAGTGAGAGGAAACAGCAGGTTTCATGATGACTGGTAGGAGTCACTCCACCCACACAGGCAGATAAATCTTATTTTCCATAAATAACAGAGGAGGACCTTTTCCAAGGAATACCCGAGTACTTATCATTTGGATATATCATGTAGTTTGAACTCTGGAGAAATGCAGATGTCTGAAAATGAGACCAATATATTTTTTTAAATATCTTTATTTAAGCACCATGATTACAAACATGTTTGTATTTGGGTTTCAGTTATAAAAATGCACACACTCCATTCACCAATGCACCATTCCCACTAACAATGCCCCCATCTCCCTCGTCCCTCAATCCTGCCTGTATTCCAGGCAGACATTCTACTTCTCTCTGAAACTACCATTATCATAATAGTTGTCAGTGTAGTAATTTCTCTAATTTTACTCACAATTTTTTGTGGTCAGCTTCATATTGTGACCCAGTTCTTCCATCCCTCATCTCTAAGAGATCAATACTTTCAATTGCTTGGTCTATCCATGTGTTTGTGAATTCATGGTTATTTAGTCTTAGCTTCACCATAGCAAGTTTCTAAGAAGCTGGTAGTGTTGCAAATTCAAAACATACTTGAACTGTCAGGATTAAGTGGAGAATACAAGAAAATAGGGTAATTCAATTTGGGCTGTGTAAATAAAAATGCAAGACAGTACATATTTGGTAGGGGAACCTAGGTAAGAATGAGACAGTGGGGTATGAAGCAGATAGAGATCTTCACAATGTGTCAGTTTCCTTTTTTATAATAATATTTTTATTTAAGCACCATGATTACAAACATGGTTATAGTTGTATTTCAGTCATACAAAGAACAACTCTCTTCGATGTGAAATGAGTCAGTTTTCAATGAGCTGAGAGGGAAGATCAGAATAAGAACAAGCTAAGGGAGATGTCTTGAAAGATCATGTCGAGCAGAAGAAAATGTTCTGTGACCCTGCTAAAATAGATGATCATAACTGCTGTTATCATGATGGTTGCTTCACTGGAGTTACTCTGTGTTCAGAAATCAAGATTTGGTGCAAATAAATAGTACAGAAGTAAAGACTAATCTCACCTGTTACAGGGAAGACTCTGGTTCTCTAGGAAAGATGCCTGAAAGATCCAGAAGTAAGTCAGAGCATTACTGGGTGTGATTCCAAAACAACTCCCCAAAAATATTTTTTCTTCAACTTGATTGCATCTAGAGAGTATCAATAATTAATAAAATATATCAGAGGGAGACGAACTAATATCAAATGATAACACTCATTCATTTGTGTTATGTAGAAATTAAAAACCAGACATTTGACAGTAACAAAGAATGTAAGCCTTTCACCTTTGGAGAACTGGGATTAGCAAGCAAAGGTGAGAAGCTTTGGTATATAAAGGAAGAAGTCTAAAAGTGAAGTGGCTTTCTGGGGACCCTGGCCAGCAGGGTGAAGGGGATGAATGCCGCAACTTATTCGTGGGTTCATTGAAGCCGACCCAATCCGAAATATCTGTGGAAAAATCTGTAGAGGTTAGAAAGAAGGCCTAAGTCTTGTATCTGATCAAAGGCAATTTATTAAGCAGGCAAGCGCTTATATATTTTTTACACAAGGGGAAGTATGTCTCAAAAACTATTGGTCATTTCGAACCATCTCTTATCCAGTTATATTCCAAGCATAGGCACATAATCAAAAATGAATAAAGGTACTAAACATTAAACTTATGGGGCATACAAGCATTGGTCAATTCAAACAAGCTTTTCACCAATTATATGCTTACTACAGGTATTTGACCAAAAAGGGAAAAAGGATAGAGTGTGCCTTGTTAAGCACAGCCCAAAGGAGGTGGGAAAGGAAAAAGGGGAAGGCATGACTCAATGACTGATCCTAGCAATCTTTAGCTCGACCGGAATCAGAGACATATAAGGAAATATTATCTTGTCCCTGGCCTCATGGCCCTGTGGTTAGCACAAGGGGCTATGTTTTGTTGCAAGATTTCCTATTTGCTCATGGGCTAGGAACCTGCCGACAGTCACGTATGCAGCTCAGTGGAACTTTCCACAGAGATAGAGGCTAAGGTTGATAGCATCCATTTTGTGCAGGCTAGAGCAGTCTCCCACAAAGTGACAGTGGTAGGTAGACTTGTGAGTAAAACATGCAATAACTTGGTATATTACAACATAAAAATTAACATTACTATGGTCTGGAGAGATGCTCCAGCATGTAAAGTGCATGTTTTGCATGCAGCTGACCTTGGTTTGATCCCTGGTACCATATAGAATCCCCAGGAGAATTCTCAAGGAGTTATCCTTGAGGAAAGAGTAAGCATCAAGCTCTGAGCAGAGCAGGTGTGTTCTAAATTTATCCCTTACAAATTAACACAACTGTAATCATATAACCTATGCTAAAATAAACAAACCAAATGAGAATTTTTGAATCTGGGTCCTAGAGAGATTAAGGAACTGAGTGCATGCTGTGCAGAAAGGATCAGGGTTTATTTTTGGGCCAATAGGGTACCCACAATACCACTGAGTGTGTCCCCAAGAAACTCAAAAGAAAACAAAATATGAATTAATGCTTTTATGTAAAATAATATCATTACGTTAAATGTATTTCTTGAGATTTTTAAAACTTAAGTTTATAAGTGAACGCTATTATGCCTAATGGATAAGAATAGGTTTATTATAATAAAAATAATATAATGCAAACAAGTATAAGTTACGGATAAGTGAATATACTTAATAGCCATCTAAGCTTTTATTTTGCAGGATTATGTACCAGATGCAACATATGCTCTATTAACCCACACAGGTCATTCTAGTTGGAAAAATCATATCTAATAAAGACATTTTGTTTGTTTGTTTTTTTGGGCCACTCTTGGTGACACTCAGGGGGTTACTCATGGCTATGTATGCAGAAGTTCTTCCTGGCTTGGGGAACATATGAGATGCCAGGGATCAAACTGAGGTCCATCCTGGATCAGCTATAGGCAAGGCAAACATCCTACCACTGCACTATTATTCTGGCCCTAATAAAGACATTTTTACAACTATATAAGTAGTATAGCAATGAAGAAAATAAATTAGATGGTCCAATATAGTTATATTGAGGAGGAGGTTACTTTTGAGTAGAGAAATAGGGAAATGTATCTGTGATGTATGTAGCATTCCTATTTAGACAAAACTTGAGGAACCTACTTTTTTTAGGTACCAGTAGAAAGCAAACACTGATTCTGAGATGGATGAAATCCCAGCTGTTTTAATGACAGAAGACAAATGTGGCTAGATAGTAATTCAGCAACTGTGGTGGTCTAGAATCTTTGTAAATGAAAATATTTATGGTATTTTTTCAATTTCAATGTAAAATCACAAAAGTCTACCACTGTGCTCAGGTGTTCCAGCACTCACCACTTTTATGAGGTTGATTCCCAAAGCCAAAAAAGACCTCAGCAGACATAATCTCCCCAGGGTCCCATAACAAAGTGAGTCTATCTCTGCTCACAAAGACTGGGGCAGATTTCTACCTGTGTTTGGGCACAAATGGGACACTTTAAAAGGCTGCTCTGTGGCTCCCTATCTATTTTTCTGTTCTCATGTGTGAGGCAGGCAAAGAAGATGTCAGCAAACATAATCTCTCCAGGGCCCATCACAAAGGTAGGCTGTACCTGCCCAAAAAGGGTGGAGACAGAAGAGTTTGGCCATAGTGCTCACATTCTAGCCCACGAACTCCACCACAACATGTTGTAAAAACAAATGTGTCAATGGGGAAACAATGCAGGACAACAATATGCATAGAGAATAAAGATGGCAGCTCTCATGACCAAAAAATATGCCAACCACCTGATTAGCCTCTCAGATAAAGAGTTTAAAATAGAAATATGGAGAATGCTTATAGAACTCAAAGAAAGCATAGAGCGTGCTGAACAGACCACAAAGATAGAAATCAGAAAACACCAAACTGGAATAAATCACTCAGTAGATAAAATACTCAGGAGTAAAACACTCAGGAGATAAAATGAAAAACTCAATGGAAATCCTCTCCAACAAAGTAACAACAGCTGAGAACAGAATTAGTGAGCTGGAATTTGAGAAGCAAAACAACTTCATACAGCAGAAGAGATTGGAAAAGAACTGCAAAGCAAATTTTACTCAAGGAATGTGAACAGATGAAAATAAAAGTGTTTGATAAATTCAACAGAAACAAAATAAGAATCATTGGAGTTTCAGAAACCCAGGAATAATTACTAGTCCAAGACATAGTTACAGAGAAACTCCCAAAGCTAAAAAATGCATGTAACCAAATCCTGCATGCCCGAAGAGTACGAGCTAAAAGACATCCATAGAAAAGCACCCAATACACATCATAGTCACAATGATGAATCTCACAGATAGGGATAAAATACTGAATGCAGCAAGATCAAAAATGGAAATAACATTGAAAGAAGCATCCTTAAGTTTTACAGCAAACTCTCATAAGAAACCCTCAAGTCCATAAAGTGGTGGTGGGATATCGTGACAAAACTCAAATAAATGAAGGCTTTGCATAGAATACTGCTCCCAGCCAGACACAATTTGTGATTTGAAGAAAGCATACATAGCTTCACAGATAAACAACAGCTTAAAAACTGCAAACTCAAAACCAGCCTTAAAAGAAAAAACTTTAAGACAAGAGAAACCAGGGGCCAGAGAGATAGAATGAGGGTAAGGCGTTTGCCTTTCATGCAGAAGGACGGTGATTCAAATCCCGGCATCCCATATAGTCCCCTGTGCCTGCAAGAGTCGATTTCTGAGCATGGAGCCAGGAGTAACCCCTGAGCGCTGCGGGGTGTGACAAAAAAAAAAAAAACAAGAGAGACCAACAGACACACACAAACCTTTACTGAAAGATGACAATAAATCCAATAACAATCATCTCTCTCAGTATCAATAAGAGATACAAAGTGGAAAAATTAATTAAAAAGCTGAATCCAACATTTTGCTGCCTACAAGAAACACATCTCAATAGTTAAAACAAACATTGACTCAAAATCAAAGACTGGAATAAAATTATCCAAGCAAATGACTCCCTTAATAAAGCTAAAGAGAACATATTAATATCAGATGACACAAACTTTAGACTCAGAAAATTTATAATGGATATTTTGTACTTAACAAAGGACGTGTACAACAAGAAGAAATCACACTCCTAAACATATACACACTCAATGAGGGACCAGAAAAATATTTGATACAATTGTTTACAAATCTGAAAGAACATATCAATACCAATAAAATAATAGTGTGAGATCTCAACACTATCCTGTCATATCCTTGATAGGTTAATCAGGTTCAAACCCAGCAAGAATATATTAGCTCTGAAAAGAGAAATGGAAGAAAATGACCTAGTACGTGTATCATAGTATGGGCAGCAGACCTCATGCTGCTCCACAAAACATATGTCAACCAATTCAAGAGGATAAAAATTGTGCAGACTACCTCTCCTATAATAAAGCACTGACATTAGATGCGGAATTTATAGGGACTCAGAAGAAAAACTTTAACACCTGGAAATTAAACAGCACACTGCTTTACAACCAGTGGGTCACAGATGAAAACAAAATGAAAATCAAAACATTCTGGAAACAAATGTCATTGAAGACACAAATTGCGGGATTTATGGGACACAGAAAAAAGTAGTACTAAGGAACATTTATAGCTTTGCAAGCACATATCAGAAAGGAAGAAGGGACTGACATTAAAAGCTTAATGTTGCAGCTTAAAAAAGTATAATGTGATCAACAAAAAATTAGGTACTCAGAAGGAAATTACAACGCTTAGATCAGAAATCAATGATGTGGAAATCAAAAATACAGTTTAAAAGATCAACAAATGCAAAAGTTGGTTTTTTGAAAAAATAAACAAGATTGATAAAACACTAGCAAAATAACAAATAAACACAGAAAACTTAATAAACTGTATTAGAAATTAAAAGGTGGAGATTATTACAGATACTGCAGAGATTTAAGGGTAATCAGAGCCTACTTTGAGAAACTCTATACCACAAAACAAGAAAGGAAAAAAATAAATTTTTGACTCCTAAAACTGCACAGTTAAACCAAGATGATAGCTTGTGCTTAAACAGACATATTATTACTGTGGATATTAAAAGAGTAATCAAAAATCTTTCCCCAAACTAAAGCCCAGGCCCAGATTGATTCACTAATGAATTATTTCAAACCTTTCAAGGGGAACTACTACCAATCATTTCAGGCTCTTACATGAAACTTAAGAACTAGAAACACTGTCAAATAATTTTTATGAAGCTAACATCACCTTGATACCAAAACTAAACAGAGATGTGCAAAAAAAAAAAAGAAAGAAAGAAAATTACAAACCAATATCCCTGATGAAGACAGATGCACATATCCTCAATAAATTTTTAGCAAATAGGATACAATCCTCATGAAGAAGTTCATACACCATACACCACAACCAATTATATTTTATTCCAGGAATGCAAAGATGGTTTAACATATATAAGTCAATCAACATAATACACCATATTAATAAAAATAAATATAAAAACCATATGATCATAGATGCAGAGAAAGCATTTGATGAGGTCTAACACCTATTCTTGATTAAAAAAAACTCTCATCAAGATAAAATGGAAGGAACTGTTCTAAAGATTGTCAAGGCCATATACAAGCCAATGCCAAATATTATTTTTGATGGAGAATAATAAAAACTTTTCTTTTAAAATCTGGTACAAGACCAGGCTGCCCTCTCTCACCAATTGTATTCAACATAGTACTGGAATTTCTTGCCACAGTGATTAGGCAAGAAAAAGATATCAAGGTCATCCAGATAGGAAAGGTAGAAGTAAAGCTCTCATTGTTTGCAGATGACATGATACTATATTTAGACAACCTCAAAGACTAGACCATAAAGCTTCTAGAAACAATAAAATCATATAACAAAGTGGCAGACTTCAAATTAACATGCAAAAAACAATGACTTTACTACATACCAATAATGATGAAGAAGAAAAGGACATTAAGAAAACAATCCATTCACATTAGTGTCATACAAACCCAAATATCTTGGAGTCAAATTGACTTAACAGGTGAAGGATCTATACAAAATATACTGAACCCTGCTTCAAAAATAAAAGAGGACATAAAGAAATGTAAACATATACCCTGTTCTTGGATTGGGATAAATGTCATGATTAAAATGTGAATACTTCCCCAAAGCCTCGTACATGTTTAATGCAATCCCTCTAAAGATACCCATAACATTGTTTAAAGAAGTGGATCAAACACTCCTGAAATTAATCTGGAACAACAAACACCCGTGAATATCTAGAACAACCCTTGGGAAAAGGAATAAGGGAGGCATCATTTTCCCAAACATTAAACTGTATTATAAACTAAAGTCATTAATACAGCATGGTATTGAAATAAAGACAGACCCTCAGATCAATGGAATAGACTAGAGTATTCAGAGACTGTCTCCCAGACATAAAATCTTTAATTAGAATTAAATAAAATCATTTAATCTTTGATAAAGTGGCAATAAATGCAAAATAGAGCAAGGAAGGCCTCTTCAACAAGTTGTGTTGGGACAACTGGTTGGCCACTTGCAAAAAAAAAAAAACAAACTCAGA
Source organism: Suncus etruscus (assembly GCF_024139225.1). NCBI lineage: Eukaryota > Metazoa > Chordata > Mammalia > Eulipotyphla > Soricidae > Suncus > Suncus etruscus. Next base: position 7,582,060 of record NC_064860.1, read on the forward strand.
TCTTCCTCTAATACCCTGCACAAAGGTCAAATGCAAATGAATTAAAGACCTTTATATCAGAGTCAAAACCATAGATATACAGAAGAATGCATATATAAAACATTCTAAGAAATTGAGACTAAAGGCATCATCAAGGAGAAAACAGTACTCTCAAAACTAGGTAAAGCAGACCTATGGGACTATATTAAAAACTGTGAAGCCTCTTCACCTCAAAGAAAATAATGCCTAGGATACAAAAGCCATCTTCAGAATGGGAGAAGCTATTCTCCTAATACCCATCAGACAAGAGCTAATGTAGAAGATATACAATTTCCTGACTAAACTTTACAAGAAAACATATACAACCCCATCAAAAAAAAAATGGGAGAAGAAATAAACAAACCATTTCTCAAAGAAATACAAATGGCCAAAATGCATATGAAAAAAAAAATGCTCCACATCAGAGAGATACTATTTAAAACAACAATGAAGTACCATCTCAGCTACAGAGACTGGTAATTTTCAGGAAGGCAGACTCTCTGTAACATCAGGCTGGAGGAATCTTTCCCTGCTGTGTGATTACCAATTGGGAGAGACTGTGAGTGTCGCCTATACATGCTTCTCTACTGTTCTGTCTACTGAACCTCTCCTGAGTGGGCTAAGCAGGGCCCAGCAACATCACTCTCCTAGTTCATCTGTAATGGAAAACAATATGGAGATTCCTCAAAACCTGGAAATTGAGCTCCATATGAGCCAGCTGTACCACTACTAGGGATATATCCAAGGAACACAAAAATGCAATACAAAATCTATATTCATTGCAGTGCTATTTACATTAGCCAGACTCTGGAAAAAAACAAGATGTCCTTCAACAAATGAATGGCTAAAGAAACTGTGGTATATATATACACACACACACACACACACACACACACACACACACACACACACACACACACACAAAGGAATATTATTCAGCCGTCAGAAGATATGAAGTCACGAAATTTTTCTATACATGGATGGAGATGGATACTAGTTTGCTGAGTGAAATATTTCAGAGGGAGAGACAGAGATCCAGAATTGTCTCATTCTTCTATGGTTTTAAGGAAAAAGACATTATTGAAACAATTTCCAGAGATGAGGGCCAGAAGGACAGCTCAGGATACTAAGCTCACCACAAAGTGTGGTGAATCTAGTTAGAGAAGTAAATACACTGAGAACTATCATAACAATATCAATAGTAAAATAGAAAGCCTGTCTCGAGTACAGGCGGGGTTGGGGGAGGAGGGATATGTGAGCATTGGTGATGGGAATGTGGCACTATTGAAGGTGGCTGTTTCTATGTATTACAAAACTCAACTACGATCATGTTTGTAATCACAGTGTTTAAATAAAGATATTATTATAAAAAGGAAAAGGAATAGAAAGAAAATCTCACAGGAAAGTGAAAATGAAGTAAACATGAGAATAATGATAAATATTGGAAGAAATATTTTCTTATATTTATATTTATATTTATATTATTTATATTTATTTTATACATTATATAATCATATACATATGTAACATACATATATGTATATAATATACTATATATTATATATATATGTATATATTATATTTATGAGTTTATAAATGGAATATATCAATAATGAATAGGTTGAAGCATGTAAAAAAGATAAATAAGTGCATCTTTGCTAACAATATTCTCATTATTTGAGAGGCCAATCCTTAAAGGAAAAATTTAATAACCCTTATTTAGATTACATATGTATTATTCAATGTAGATATTAGTGAGTGACTTTATTTTTATATATATCTATATCTCAATAGGAGATGAGAATGTACTAAACTGATTATAAGCTAATGACTCACAGGACAAATATTGCTCACAGATATACTTTAATGATCTGTAAAGGAATTTATTTGGGTTTCATTTTATTTTTTGACCATCTTCAACACACCTAAAGGACTTCAGTGTCTGATGCTTTCAAACAATGTGGATTTTTTTATTGTAAAAATTTATTCAAGGGACAAAATTGATTAATATATTGAGGTAAACTGTCATAACATAATATAGTAACAACATAACATAACATAATTAATATAATATAATAATACATGTAAGTCAAAGAACATTTCTAAATAAAACACAATTTTTTTTATCATAATGACTTACATATCCTTCACAGTAGTATTTTAGGTACATATTAACATTTAATCAGGGGAATATCTATCTTCCCCAGTGTTGTCCTCCCTTCATCCCTGTTCCCAAGCATATTTCCCTTTCTTCCTCCTTTATCCCCCAGAATGCTAATTTAACTAAAAGCATATAATGTTAACAGTAATGTAAACCTTTTTTTTTTCTTTTGCAGTTCCAGATAGTTTTACTAGTGGTTTCTTAAAGGTTTAGAGTCCAAGTATCACTGTATAAACAATGTTAAAGTGGCAATTATCGTTTGCATGGGCCCACCAAAGTATGGGGATCATGGAAAGGAAAAACTTTTGGCCTAAGTACAAGGAGATCTTACCCCTGAAGTTTCCTGACATAAGACCATTTCTAGGCTCCAGGCAAACTAGTTTGTCCAATCCTGGTCATTGTCTGTAGTGCCCATATAGTTATATTTTTCACCATCTCTGTTGTTGGTATAATGTTTCTGTATTGAAGGTCCTGGAATTTGTATATCCTACATTGAAGTCAGGATGGTGTGGAACAGCATCTAATTTCAACTCAAAATTAAAGGGCAATGCAGAAAGCCCTATACAGTACGCAGGTCGTTGTTGTTTAAATCTTCTCAGTGTTAAGGGAAGACTCTTTTAAGTAAATCAATGTCAGAGCAGCAGTAGGGTCTTCCCTGGTAGAGAATTGCTTCCAGGTGATGTGAAACTTTTTTAAGTGTATTTTACTGGTTCGAATAGTTACATCTTTCTTTCTTTTTCTTTTTCTTTTTCTTTTGATTTTTGGGCCACACCCAGCGTTGCTCAGGGGTGACTCCTGGCTGTCTGCTCAGAAATAGCTCCTGGCAGGCACGGGGGATCATATGGGACACCGGGATTGGAACCAACCACCTTAGGTCCTGGATCGGCTGTTTGCAAGGCAAACGCCGCTGTGCTATCTCTCCGGGCCCCGTAGTTACATCTTTCAAGAAGAAAATAAATGTAAAATAAAAGAAAACTAGAGAAATACAAAACAGGAAATTAAGGCAAAGAATAACAATGGAAACTGAGAATGGGACATATCTCATAATTAGATGATATACATGTGTGAGTGTCCCTCAGTGTCCAGTGAACTATATTTTAAGAGAACTGCAGTAAGCTTTTTCACAGTTACTAGGATCTTTGTAACACTCGTGCTGTTAGAGCTGTGAGCTCTAATAAAAAGCTCTTGACAGTTCTAGAAAATTAAATTTTCTCAGTATTCACATAAAGAGAGGATTATAGTTTGGGGGCTAGTTGACTATTCTAAAGTACAGGGTTCTCCACCCCAAGCAGAATACACATTCTTCTCAAGTGCACATGGAACCTTCTCTAGAATAGACAATGCCTTAGGATATAAATTTAACTTGCACAAAGACACAAACATAAAGATTATTAGAAGCACCCTGTCAGACCATTATGCAACAGAGACCAAGATGGATTGTAAACAGAAGCTGTGGAGAAAATCTAACATCTGGAGATTAAACAACATGCTACTCAACAACAGCTGAATCAAAGAGGATATCAAGGAAGAAATAAAAAGATTCCTTGAGAGATAAATTGTTAAAATGTGTGGAACACAGCAAAATCATTAATTAGGGGGAGCTCATAACAATACAGGCCTATGTCAGGAGAGAGGAAAAGGACAAAATCAACAGGACACCTTAAGGTGTCCTTAAAAATTTGCAAGAACACCTTAAAAAGCTGCAAAAACAACAGCACAGAAACCCATACACAGCCAGAAGAAAAGAAATAATAAATTCAGGGCAGAAATAAACAACATAGAAACAACAACAAAAAAATACAAAAAATCAATGGGACCAGAAGTTGATTTTTGAAAGAATAAACAAGATAGACAAACCGCTGGCAAGGCTCACAAAAAAGAAGGAAACACCCAAATAAGTAGAATCACAAAAAAAAAAGGGGAGAGATTACAACAGAACCCCATTGAATCCCAGACATCATCAGGGCGTACTATGAACCACTGCCTTCAGTGAAGCTAGAGAACTCTGAAAAAAACCAACATATTTCTGGGAATATATCATCTTCCAAGACTGAATAGGAGGATGTATAAATTATAAACAGTCCAATCATATCTGAGGAAGTTGAAACAGTAATTAAGAAACTCCCCAAGAATAAAATTCCAGGTCCAGATGGTTTTCTGGGTGAATTTTATCATACATTCCTAGAAAAATTACAACCACTGATCCTCAGACTTTTCTAAAACATTGAATAGACATGAATCTTTCCTAACTCCTTTTTCGAGGCAAATATCACACTCATTCCCAAAAATGGCAAAGACACTACCAGAAAAGAAAACTACTGACCAATCTCACTAATGAACATAGATGCACAAATCTTCAACAAAATTTAGCAAACAAAAACCAACAATACATCAAAAAATTATACACTATGACCAAGTGGGTTTAGATCGTTTAACATATGCAAATCAATCAACATCCTACATCACATCAACAAGAAAGACTAAAACCACATGATCATACCAATCAATGCAGAGAAGGCATTTGACAAAATCCAATATCCATTCATGATAAAAAAAAAAAAGTTTCTAGTTTCTATTCACTAAGGATGGAACCTCACATATTTCTTGAAACAAGAAGGTTCTTAACCTGAAACATTTAGTCTTGGTTAAATGATTTGAGCTCCAATTAATCCTATTCATTGTACCTGGGTTTTCTGATTTATTATGGAATTATCCTTGGAATCTGGCTAAGAATAAAGAGCTTGAAAAATCGTTTTCTTCTGTGCCAAAAACCTCAAGTGTCCATTGGTGGATTCTCCATTTTCCCCATTAACATGTGGGGTACGTCTACCATTTTCCAGGGTTGCGCTCAAATCTGTGCTTTTACATTTGACTCATATACCATTTAATAAACTTCATCTTGCCTCCTGGGTAGACTGACTTACATCTATAGATGTAAATTCCTTTCTTCCTGAGTTTTCTAATTGTGGATTCCCATGTAATTCTCCAATTGCTTCATGGATCTACCAGATCCATGAACTCTGACTTTGGTCTACAAGAAGACTTTTATGAGAACTTTACATAATTACAATGGGGGTTGTGAATTATGATGGAGCTTATAATTGGTACCTTGACCCATGTTTTAAAGTAGAAACACCATGTTATTATGCCTAAAGTTTTTCTTTACAGTTTTCTTTTTGATGCTCCTATGCAAATTATTGCTATTCAGTTGGTATTTTTTTCTTTGTCTTTTTGGGGTCTATTGCTTACTTTCTATTATTTTTTAGAGAATTAAAAAGGGGGAATATTTAGTAAATTGATGCCTTTTGAAGTGGTCCCCATTTGTTTCCCATTTGTTATTGTATCTCAATAAGTTGGTATTTTCCCCTCCCCTAGAGGAGGAGCTTGAATTTTGAAAGTGAATAAATAGAAGACAGGAGAGGTGAGCCGTGACTATCATCTTGGCTGTGGTTCTATTTCTTGAACGATTGGCTTGTGGGTGAACAGCTTGCAGTGAAAATATTTTTGTCTGCTATTTTTCCTATTTCTGTGTTGATTAATTAATTTCTGTGTTGATAATTAATCAATGTATCATTTTCAATGTATCATTATCAATGTATCATTTTTCCTGAACTCCCCGGATATGGGTATATAATATAGCTTCCTCTTTTGGGAACTTTGGGAAAACCAGACCTCAACCCAACTCATAAAGAACATCTATTTACAGACAGGTGTGGGTTTTTTTTTTAATATTTTTTGTGGCATGAATAAATGAACATTGAACAACCATATAAAACTGGAAAAGAACAGAATATATAATAACTCCATTACCAAGAAATAGCAACCACTTTACACTTTTGCTCCTAGTTTCAACAGTGGGCCCACCACCGATGGCCCCAATCTCTCTCTTCAAGACAGACATTCTACTTCTCTCAATCATTAATTTTGTCATGCTAGTTGTTAGTGTAGTTATTTCCCTAACAGCATTCACCACTCTTTGTGGTGAATTTCGTATTGTGGCCAGTATTTCTAGCCCTTCCCTTTATTATCTCTGGAATTATTACCATGATGTCTTTACTTTATTTTAGACCCATAGATGAGTGATACTATTTTGTGTCAATATCTCTCCATCTGACTTATTTCACTCAGCATAATAGATTCCATGTAGATCCATGTATAAGAAAATTTAATGACTTCATCTCTCCTGACTGATACATAATATTCCATTGTGTATATGTATCACTGTTTTGTTAGTCATTCATCTGTTGAAGGGCATCTTGATTGTTTCCAGAGTTTAACTATTGTAAATAGCCCTGCAATAAATATAGGTGTGAAGAAGAGTTTTTTGAATTGTATTTTTGTGTTCCTAGGAGTGATATAGCTGGGTCAGATGCGAGCTCGATTTCCAGATTTTTGAGGAATCTCCACCATGTTTTTCATAGTGGTTGGAATAGATGAGATTCCTACCAGCAGTGAATAAGAGTTTGTTTCTCCACATCCCTGCTAGCACTGTTCTCATTCTTTGCAATGTACATAAATCTCTGTGGCATGAGATAGTATATCATAGTTATTTTGATTTGCATCTCCCTGATGATTAGTGTTGTGTCTTTTTGTCATTTGTATTTCTTCTTTGACAAAGTATCTTTTTATTTATTCTCCCCATTTTTAATAAAATTAGATTATATTCTTGTAAAGTTTTGTCATTGCTTCATATATTTTGGATACTAGCCAATTATCTGCTGGATTTAGGGTGAATAATTTCACCCATTCAGTGGGTGACTCTTGTATCTTAGGCATTATTTCATTTGAGGTGCAGAAGCTTCTCAGCTTATTATATCCCCATCTGTTTATTTCTGCTTCCACTTGTTTGGAAAGTGTTGTGTCCTCCTTGAAGATGCCTATATTTCAATGTCATGGAGTGTTTTGCCTATGTGTTTTTTCTATATACCTGATGATTTCAGATCTGATATCAAGGTCTTTAATCCATTTGGATTTTACCTTCATACATGGTGTAGCTGGGGGTCTGAGATCACTTTTTTGCATGTGGCTAACCAGTTGTGCCAACGTCACTTGTTGAGAATCTGTCTTTATTCCAATACTGTTGCAAGTCATCCCCTGAAGAGGTTGACTGATGAAGGGATGGAGGATGAGGCCTTTCTCCTCCAACTCGGACCACACGACTGTTACCTTGTTCAGTCGAAGGTTCTGAGGTGAATGCGGCAGGAAGAAAGCCAACAGGCAGTCAGGCCTCCGAAGAAAACAGCTCTTTATTCTGTGCAGTGGCCAGAGCCAAAAGGCCTAAGAATAGGTCCAGGACAAAAGCCTCTTGCGTGCCACAGACCCTTGTTTTTATGCCCCAGAATCAGGTACCACCAATGGTGGGATCAGGTACCACCCAATGGTGGGAGCAGAACCAGGTATCAGGTGGGAGTAGAATGCCGATCACACCCTAGGGTAGGGCACAATCACCGATCAGGGTAGGGTCAGTAACATAATAATCCCATTAAAATGTTTACATATACAACACAATACCATGCTGTTTTGATAACTATTGCTTTGTAATATAATTTAAAATTGGGGAAAGTAATGCCTCCCATATTTCTTTTTCCAAGGATTGATTTAGCTAATCGTGGGTGTTTAATGTTCCAAATGAATTTCAGGAACATTTGATTCACTTATTTGAAGAATGTCATGGTATTTTTAGAGGAATTATATCACATTTGTACAAAGCTTTGAGGAGTATAGCCATTTTAATTATGCTAATTCTGCCAATCCTTGAGCAGTGTATTTTCTTACATTTTTGCATGTCCTCTCGTATCAATGATCTTCATATACACCAATAATAAAAGAGAGAAAATGGACATTATAAAGCAACCCCATTCACATTAGTGTCACACAAATTCAAATATCTTGGAGTTAACTTAGATAAAGTTGTGCAGGGCCTATACAAAGAAAATGACAGAATTTTTATAATCCATATCTAAAACCCAATATCTTTTAGAAGTCTCTGTGTAGAGTTATATTTCCAAGGGCCTAAATGATAGTACAGAGTGCAAGTTGGACATTGGTTTAATTACCAGCATGTCCTTATGGCTCTCCAAGCTTTTCCCTGTATTATCCCTTCCTTCATAGAGCCATACATTTGCTTTGAGAACTGTATAGCATGCCTCTTCCCTTCCATGCAACGAAATCTTAGAACTCTATTTCCAGACGGGAAATCATAACTACTGGTTTTATTGGATTTGCTTTTGAAAACATCAGTGTTATATCTCTTCAAAATCTCACAAGTATATCCAGAGAGAATACAGCTGTTTACATTAATTTAAGGTTTTCTAACTGTCTCTTTATCCCTCTTTATTTTTCTACTCTCCAGCCTATATTTTATTTTTTTAGCACTGTAGTTTTCAATATAATAACTTAAGATTTCTTTTCTTTTCTTTTCTTTTTTTTTTTTTTTTTTTTTTTTGGTTTTTCGAGCCACACCCGTTTGATGCTCAGGGGTTACTCCTGGCTAAGCGCTCAGAAATTGACCCTGGCTTGGGGGGACATACGGAACGCCGGGGGACCAAACTGTGGTCCTTCCTTGGCTAGCGCTTGCAAGGCAGACACCTTACCTCTAGCGCCACCTCACCAACCCCATGCAATATAATAAATTAAATGGTATTTTACACATCCATTTATTTTCTTTCAACATCCAGTTCTTGTCCAGAGTGATCATTTGCAACTCTCATTGAAATAGTCGTCCATTCTCTGCCCTAACTGCACTCCCCAGCTCTATGTGGCAAGTTTCCTAGTGAGTCCTTCAAGCTCCCATCTCTACTGCATTTAGGTATTATTATCAGACTAAAATTTTGTACCCAACAAATGAGTGCATTCATTGTAAGGCTATATGTTTCTCTCAGACTGATTTTACTCATTATGATATTCGTTATATTCACACAAGTATAAGCATATTTATGCCTTCATTTTCCGAAGTAGCTGAATAGTATTCTATTCCCTACCAATAGTGTACCATAGTTCTTTCTCTATATTATTACTCAAAATTGTTTTCAATATTTTTGACATAGGCTATTCTTTTCAATCTGCAGTAATATTGAGTAAATTGAGGTCTTGTTTTAATTGTAAAATTGCATTAGTTATACTATAAACTTAATTATTAGAATTTATTTAGGTTTGTTGTATTTTCTACGTATTAAAATATATATCTTTCAAAGTGAAGTATTCTGAAAAGAAAGAGTAGAGAATCCAAAAGTCATGGAGCATAGGAATATGTCTCAGTGGGAGATTTCATGCCTCAGATAAAATCTGAACCTATTAGTTCTGACACCTACAAAACACACACAAATAGACATACACGCAGAGAAGGGGAGATATGAGATCCTGAAAACAGTGTTTAGATATCATAGAAATTTACATGAAGGTATATCACATAATCAAGGTGTTTAAATAAAATAAAATAATTTTAAATCTGTATTCTTTATTTTTTAATTGATATATTTTGGTTTAAAGACTGTAAATGTTTTAATGACCAGAGTGATAGCATGGCAGTGGGGCATTTGCCTTGCCTGTGGCTGAACCAGGACAGACCTATGTTCGACCCCTGGTGTCCCATACAATTCCCTGAGCCAGGAGCTATTTCTGAGTGCAGAGTCAGGAGTAACCCCTTGAGAGTCACTGTGTGTGGCCCCTAAAAACAAAACAAAAAAATAGACTATATGTTTTAAAATTAAAATTGTATACAGTCTGAAAATATTTATTACCATACTGCACTGAGCCTCAAAGTGCTAAGAGACCTCTGTCACCACCTATGCAGCCTTAAAATATTTTTAGGTAGAGGCTGGAGGGATAGCATGGAGGTAGGGAGTTTGCCTTGCATGCAGAATTAAAATAAAAGACAAAGAGTAACCTCCATTTTACAATTACCATTGTGTACTTTTTTAGGAAATTCAATTAATCTATTTCCAATATAAAATTAAATTAATGAGAAATCCTTTTTAAATAAGACACAAAGGAGTCAGTATTATATAGAATACTTTCAATGACTGTATTTAGACTTTATTTGTATTATCTGGTTAAAAATAAAAAAAGACGTTGCAAAGTTAACAATTCTAAAATGTTGGGATTTGCAAAAATACCAATATGTTATTTTGTCTAGAAAATACAAAGACATAATTGGAAAAATTATAAGGTGAATGATGGGCTTCAACCAAAATATTTTGCTCAATTTGAAAATTACCACTTGCAGATAAATAAATATGAACATTACATTAATAAATAAAGGTTTTTGAAACAGTGATATGTTGAAGTACTGAAACACATTGAAACATTCATTTGTTTTATTTTGTGACTGATTTTTATATTAGTGATATTAGGGCCAATAAGAGCCTAAAAATTAAAATCTAGATACCTAATCAATAAATGTACTAATCTTTTCAGAATAAAATTTTAATAACAAAAATGTTACAATAATTTAAATATTCAGGTAAAATAGCAAAGTAGATACAAATATAAAATTTATTTGACCTTTCTAATCTCAAAGTTAGAAATAAAGCCCCATAAAAGAGAAACAAAATGGGGCCAAAGTGATAGATCAGTGGTAGAGCATTTGCCCCGCATGTGGCTGACCCAGGACTGACTTGGGTACAATCCATGGCATCCCATATGGTCCCCCTAGTCTGGAGCAATTTCTGAGTGCATAGCCAGGAGTAATCCCTGAGCATCACCAGGTGTGGCTCAAATAAACTCACAAAATCAAACAAACAAACAAAATATTTATAAGATCTAGATTCTCCAATATTGCTTCTAAAATTGGTTCTTAAGTTTTTCTTTTTTGCTGAGTTGAGTTTGTGGGTTAGAGCTATAGCCAATAGACTCAGACTGATTGTGGGGACAGATGTGGTATTGGGCATTGAAATTTGGCTACATGTAAAACAAGTGATGTGCCTCTGTATTATCTCAAGCCCACATACTTAAATTATTTTTAGGTAGACCCTATGGAAAATTTCACATTGTTTTGTAATTCGTCCTATAAAGGGGACATTGTATATTTACACCTTGATGATATTTAAAAAATACTATCCAACAGTTTCCCATTAAAATAAAATTTCAGTGAGAGAATAAGGATATATTATAAGAATGATGATATCTACCTAACGGAGGGTAAAACAATGAATAATTGAATAGAAATATTTTGTTTGGTACAGTTAGAGAAGATGTGTATTAAATGGTCATTATTGACTACACTTGCTAAGGTAACATGATAAGTGGGAAGGTAAAACTAGGGTCACAAAGTCACCACAAGAAAGAAATATAGCATGATTATAGTTGTCTCATAGTATTATAATACTACTACTGAACAGATTTGTCTCACTACTTGCTGACCTACTAGCTTTGTACTATGCATCAAATTACCATTTATACCTAAATATTCTCTACTTAACAGAAATCATAATTGATAAATATAATCTTAACTTCTTAAACATATAATAAAGAATAAATCAACCTCTGTACATGCTTAAATAATTTTTTAATAATTTTGAATAATAGCTAACTTGGTTAGGGGGACTCAGAACAATCATCCAAATAGGCAGAGATTCAAATTCCTTAACCCTTAACTTTCTCAGGGCTGTATATGATTGTTCAATGTTGTTGATGGCTCTGTCCAACTCCCTCTTAGATCGCTATTTGGTAACCTGGTAATTATTTCACATTGGTATGAAATGTGTCATGTAAAAATTCAAGTCAAAGTGTGACCTCCCTCAGAGAAAGATTTAACTTATAAATGGTTTATGAGCACTTGAACACTTGAGTCCTATTGATGTGTCTTATTAATTCTCTGCATACTCAGAAGTAACAACCAAGAATAAATTTCGTCTACAGTGTAACATGTCACATAAGTTCTTTTTTTTCCTCCATGCTATCTCTTTACCCACCCTTATATATTCTTTATATATATTTTTTTATTTAAACACCTTGATTACATACATGATTGTATTTGAGTTTCAGTCATGTAAAGAACACCACCATCACCAGTGCAACATTCCCATCACCAATGTCCCAAATCTCTCTCCTCCCCACCCAACCCATCCCTGTACTGTAGACAGGCTTTCTATTTCCCTCATACATTCTCATTATTAGGATAGTTCAAAATTTAGTAATTTCTCTAACTAAACACATCATTCTTTGTGGTGAGCTTCATGAGGTGAGCTGTAACTTCCAGCCCTTCTCTCTTTTGTGTCTGAACATTATTATTGCATGAATGTCTTTAATTTTTCTTAAAACCCATAGATGAGTGAGGCCATTATGTGTTTTTCTTTCTCTCTCTGACTTATTTTACTCAGTATAATAGATTCCATGTACACCCATGTATAGGTAAATTTCATGACTTCATCTCTCCTGACAGCTGCATAATATTGCTTTGTGTATATGTACCACAGTTTCTTCAGCCATTCATCTGTTGAAGGGTATCTTGGTTGTTTCCATAGTCTTGCTATGGTAAACAGTGCTACAATGAATATAGTTGTAAGGAAGGGATTTGACAAAGAAATACAAATGGCCAAAAGACACATGAAAATATGCTCCACTTCACTAATCATCAGGGAGATGCAAATCAAAACAACTATGAGCTACCACCTCACACCACAGAGATTGGCACACATCACAAAGAATGAGAACAAACAGTGTTGGTGGGGATGTGGAGAGAAAGGAACACTTATTCACTGCTGGTGGGAATGCCGTCTAGTTCAACCTTTATGGAAAGCGATATGGTGATTCCTCCAAAAACTGGAAATTGAGCTCCCATACGAACCAGCTATCCCACTCCTAGGAATATACCCTAGGAACACAAAAATACATAAATTCTTAATCCAAAAATTTGAAATTTAATTTTGCAAGAGGTCAGACAGTGCACTAAAAATTTATATTAGAATAATATTCAGGATCTCACATATGATTAGTGGCTATGTGATAAAAGATTATTTCTGGTATTTTGAGTTTAATATGGCAGATATACATATATGTATATATAGATTTTGCATAGGACTAATTAATGCAGATTTTATGTAGCCATTTTTCTCTCATATTAAAAGGATTATTTGATGTAGATTTTCCATAATTGTCCTTTCACTTGGAAATTTTTCAAATAATCTCAGTTGAAATGCAGATTAGAATTATACATAAACAACTTAATATCCAGAATAACATATCCAATAATTTTACCCTACTGTGGTCCATAGCAACACACCTAAAAATAATAAATAGATAATATCAAAGAGTAGAAATCTAAAAATATTATTTTAGCAAACAATTTTTTAAATATTATTTGTAAGTGTCCATTATATAACTTGTCATATTATAGTGAGGAAAATAAAAGGGAAGGCATGATCAGTTGAGTAATATCTTAAAATATTTCCCTAAAGTTTGATTTTCAAATCAAACTTGAAATATAATCTTACCTATCTCTGTAGTGTTTCCATATACATATAAAATGTATATTATTTAATTGATTAACCTAGCTATACTTTAATTTTTTTCTGAATTTGCTGAATATGGAATATGATAGCAGGAGACAACTGGGTAGAGCAGGGGTTTCAAACTCAATTTACCTGGGGGCTGCAGAAGACAAAGTTGGGATGAGACAGGGCCACATAAGGGATTTCACAAAAAAAAAAAAGTCCTCAAACGTCATTATTAACAGTTTTAATTATTTCTTCTGAACATGAATAGAACATTGAGTGAAGATCATGGAAAGTTCTTCTGAACATCTTTTGCCTATTCCTTGCTGCTAGAGACTTGACAACAGTTCTTCTCACAAATCTGAACCACATTTGGCTCTAGAGAGGAAGCAGTTGAGACCCTCAGTATGGCTTGAAGATGATCATCATTAAATCTAGACCTGTACTTTGACTTATTGAAGTTCAACATGGAGAATAACTTTTTACAACAAATATTTGCTCCCAAAAAGGCACATGGTGCGCTTGAACATTTGGCAAAACTCAGGGAAGCTGGGGGGCAATTCTCTCAAAAATTGCCCATGCATGTCTGCTTTTCCACTAATCTCCCTGAACTTGGCTTTGAGATCAGAGTTGCATTGCAGGTCAATGAGTTTCATTTAAAGCATGGGAGGGGCATCTTGCACATCAAAGGAAAAGGGGTCCAAAAACATTTTGAAAGTGGATTTGTGCTTCTTAAAGTCTGCAAAACTGAGATCAAATTTCTTCTCTAGCTTAAAAATAGCATCAACATATTTCTCACCACTGAATGGTATGCCTGCATCCACAAGTCCCTTGCATGCTGGGAAATGGCAAAGGTTTTTCTGAGAGAGCTGGAATTTTCATAACACAAGTTTTGTGGAGAATGCTCTCACATTGTCATGGGCAGCACTGATAAGCTGCCCCAGGCCTTGTAACATCTTGTTTAGTACATTCAGCTTATGTGTGATGTCAACAAGAAAAGCTAAGTCCATGAGCCATTTGTGATCACTCAACTCAGAAACAGCATTCCCATCCGTTTCCATGAAGGCTTTCACTTCTCTCAACTCAAAAAAATCTTTTCAGTACATTTCCCCCGCTGAGCCAATGTACCTTGGTGAAATAGAGCACATCTCAATATTCTGACTCCATTTCCTCTAAAAAAGCAGGGAACCTCCTTTGCTTAAAGCCCCTGGATCTGATTTGGTTGATGCATTTCAAACAACAGACATCACATTGTGATATGGCAGGCATTTACTGCAGGGGCCTGCTGATGGATAATGCAGTGAAGAGCAATGGCCTTCTTTACACCCTCCTCTTCAAGTTTTTTTGAACAAGTGCCACCAGTCCATTTTTCCTCCCTGTCATCGATGGCACTCCATCGGTTATTATTCCAACAAACCTCTTCCATGGCAAACCTGCATTCTCAATGGCATCACAAAGATGCTGAAATATCTCACTAGCGGTGGTCTGGCCATTCATTGGAATTATTGTGAACAGCTCCTCTGTCAATTCAAAGTTGCAATTAACACCATGGACATAAATTGTGAGCTGCACAGTGTCTGTTATATCTGTGCCCTCATCAAGAGCAACTGAGTATGCATCAAAACATTTGGCTTTCTCACACAGTTGATGATAAATGTCATTTGACATGTCACAAATGCGCTCTGCCACAGTGTTGGCAGAAAGGCTGATTTTGCTAAACTGACCTTTCCTTTCAGACAGATAATACTTGCAGCCTGTAACATGCATTTTTTAACAAACTCTCCTTCTGTGAATGGTTTCCCTGCCTTAGCAATCATCTCACTAACCATGTAACTAGCTTCAACTGATGCAACATTCTCTTTGGTTGCTTTCTTGAAGATCTCTTGTTGCCTCATTAGACAGGCTTTAAGACTGGCAACCCGCTTGGCTCTCTCATTTCCTTGATATTTTGCACATTCTTCAGCATGTTTAGTTGAATAGTGGTATTTCAAGTTGTATTCCTTGTGCACTGCAACTTTTTCTGAACAAATAATACATGTGGGGAAGAGCCTGTGATCAACAAAGAAATAATACATCTCCCACTTTTTCTGAAATTGTCTGTGCTCGTCATCAATCTTTCTCTTCACTGCAGGCTTTGATGAAGTTATGATGAAGGTATGAAAAATCTAATTCTGTAACAAACTCTCTCTTAGGCTTCTGATAATGCAAGGGACAGCAGGCAGGAGCAGCGGAAATGACGTCTGCGCTAGACGCAAAGTATTTGCGATTATTTGCTTACCAAATATTCACAATAAAAAATAGTATTAGTAAGAAAAAAATCTCATAAAAATCTCATTAAACATTTGCATACCCCGAATGGAGCTGCTTGAGGTATGCGAATGTTTAGGGCAGACATTTTGGGGCTTCCCCAGGCTTGCTTCAACCTGGAAACTTTGATCTTCTCTGGCATTCATCCCCTGATGGCTTGCCTCTGCTGAGGTGAGTGTTTGGGGGCCAGAGTTGCGGATAAAGCTGACTGCTGGGCCTCCTAGGCTCGGCAGACATTTTGGGGCCTCCCCCAGCTTGCATCAACCTGAGAACTTTGATCTTCTCAAGCATTAATTCCTTCAATGTGTGCTTCGGCTGAGGTGTGTCTTTTCGGCCGGAGTTGTGGGTAAGAGACTCTGCTGGGCCCTTTAAGCTTGGCAGACATTTTGGGGCTTCCTCGGGCTTGCTTCAACCTGGAAACTTTGATCTTCTCTGGCATTCATCCCCTGAAGGCTTGCCTCGACTGAGGTGAGTGTTTGGTGGCCGGAGTTGTAGATAAAGCTGACTCTGCTGGCCCCCTTAAGCCCACCTATAAGGGGTAGAAGCAGAGGAGCGGGCACTCCACCTAGCCAATGAGTACCACCACAACACGTAGAAAAACCCACATCGTAAGTCTGACAATGGGGAGACTACGCAGACCAACTTCAACCATAGAGAATGAAGATGGAAACTCTGATGACCCAACAATGGCAAACTACCTAAGCAGTCTTTCAGAAATGGAGTTTAGAGAAGAAATATGGAGGTTGCTCACAGAAATCAAAGAAAGTATAAATCAAAATACTAATAAAAATCAAGAGAATCTGAAGATAGAAATCAGAAGTATGTGAATATGTAATGTGATTTTTTTCTTACTAATGCAATTTTTATTGTGATTATTTGGTAAATGAATAGTTGCAAATACTGCGATATTTGAAGGCCGGCCACGGGCTACAAAATGTTGTACGGAGGGCCGCAATTTGTTTGAGAGCACTAGGGTAGATTATGGACAATATTTGTGAGGAATATATGTGGGCAAAAATAAATACAACAATGAAATTATTTTAGACAGTATGCATTGCACAGTAGAGAAGAACCTTCAGTGACTTCAAATGCACTTTTTAATGGATATCAGAAAACACATACTAAAAACTTGTTTGCTTGAGATTTTATTTTCCAATATTTCAAATGTTGTCCAGCTTTTAAAATAAATAGTCATAACGGAAAACTCTCTATTTTAGAGCCTAAATAATTTCAACTTTTTCTCAGGACACATATAGGAATAAAGGAAATTAACATAAAAATGACTTTTTTAGTTTTTTTAATTTATTTTTTTAAATATCTTTATTTAAGCACCATGATTACAAACATGTCTGTAGTTGGATTTTATTCATAAAAACAAAAACAAAAACAAACACCCTTCACTAGTACAACATTCCCACCACCAATAAATCTGATAGTTTTTTGTTATGTTATGTTTTTGGGCCACATCATTGGCACCCAGGGATTATTCCTGCCTCTGCTCCAAGAAATTGCATCTAGCAGGCTTGGGAAACCATATGGGATGCTGGGGATGAAAGCTCACCACATAGAGTGATGAGTGCAGTTAGAGAAATAACTACACTGAGAATTATCATAACAATGTGAATAAATGAGGGAAGTAGAAAGCCTGTCTAGAGTACAGGTGTGGTTGGGGTGGGGAGGAGGGAGATCTGGGAAATTGGTGGTGGGAATCTTGCAGTGGTGAAGGGGGGTGTTCTTTACATGATTGTAATCATACAGCTGCAATCATGTTTGTAATCACTGTGTTTATATAAAGATAATTTAACGATTAAAAAATATCCAAAGTTGGGGCCGGGCGGTGGCGCTAAAGGTAAGGTGCCTGCCTTACCTGCGCTAGCCTAGGACTGACCGGGGTTTGATCTCCCGGCATCCCATATGGTCCCCCAAGCCAGGAGCGACTTCTGAGCGCATAGCCAGGAGTAACCCCTGAGCATCACCGGGTGTGGCCCAAAAACCAAAAAAAAAAAAAAATACCCAAAGTTGGTCCCTGGTCAGCCACATGCAAGGCAAACATCTTACTATTGTGCTATAAGCTCTGGCCCCTGGAATTAAAATTTGACAGAAATATAAATTCCCATATAAGAATTATCCAGTTATCACAACTGAAGTAATGATAGGTGGAAATTTTTAATAACACATTTTAGTATTAGCAGATAAAAAATAATTAAAATATTGGATTGAGGTATATGTTCTAGATAAAACCAGGCTCTGGCATAAATGCAAGGTTTATGTTCTGTGAAATGTTTTCAGCCTAATAATATTCTATCATGATAAATATAAGTTGTTTTTTGTTTTGTTTTGTTTTATTTTGTGTTTTTGGATCTTGGTCCATACCCATTGACATTCAGGGGTTACCCCTAGCTATTCACTCAGAAATTGAATCTGGCTTGGGGGACATATGGGCCATCATGGATGGAACTGCAGTCCGTGTTGCGTCATCTGCATGCAAGGCAAAAGCCCTACCGTTGTGTCATTGCTCCAGCCCCACAAATGTTATTATTTTTATATTACGATTGTAGTGTTGGTTTAGTTTTCAAAAGGTTTTTAATATAATATATTTTAATATAATATATTTAATATAATATATTTAATATAATATGTGGAAGGAACCCAAATTTAAGTCTGATTTATTTAATAACATCCATTTTAGTGTTTCATTTTATTTCAGGATTATATCCTCAGGATTTGACATTTTTAGACAACGTTCACTATCACAAGCTAAAACAGGACACTTAGAAGCAAGGGAACTAAGGACAGTGTGCATTGAAGTGAAAACTACTTTGCAAGATAATTACACTGATGGAATCTGGTTCATTGTCTGAAGAAAATATTTATTTAGCACACAGAGGCTTATTTAATAGGGAGTTCATCAAAGTCGATAGATGCATATAAAACTAACGTTAGCTGTCTTTCAGAGAAAAAATTAAGAAATTAAGAAAAAATAATTTTCCTCAATGCATGCATATGATTCGCAGTAATTTTCCCCTATAAATACCACCCAAACTTATTTTAATGCATACCCTTATAGCATAATCGTAGACATTTTTTTCTTAAAATTCAGTTTTGGGGCCGGAGAGATAGCATGGAGGTAAGGCGTTTGCCTTTCATCCTGAAGGTCATTGGTTCGAATCCCAGCATCCCATGCGGTCCCCCGAGCCTGCCAGGAGCGATTTCAGAGCATAGAGTCAGAAGTAACCCCTGAGTGCTGCCGGGTGTGACCCAAAAACCAGAAAAAAAAATTCAGTTTCAAGTTTGGCTCTTTTCAAAATTAATATCAGAAATTATACATTGAATTGTTACAGTAAAATAATTTTATATATTTAACAATTTGAGTTAATTAATGTCAAATGAATGTCTAAATAAACAGGAAGTTTATCATTTTGCTCCTGAAAAAACAGAGATAATCTAAAATTTACCATAGATCTCTTTTGAGACTGAGGCCCCAAATTGGAGCCTAGGGGAAGTGGGGCACACTGATTAATTTGTGAATATCAATCTGCTCATCAGTTTAGTTCTGAACCTGATGCTGTAGCATTTCTTGGGCTCATGCCATAATTTCAAAGAGTCACTCTTTCTTTCTTTCTTTCTTTCTTTCTTTCTTTCTTTCTTTCTTTCTTTCTTTCTTTCTTTCTTTCTTTCTTTCTTTCTTTCTTTCTTTCTTTCTTTCTTTCTTTCTTTCTTTCTTTCTTTCTTTCTTTCTTTCTTCCTTCCTTCCTTCCTTCCTTCCTTCCTTCCTTCCTTCCTTCCTTCCTTCCTTCCTTCCTTCCTTCCTTCCTTCCTTCTTTCTTTCTTTCTTTCTTTCTTTCTTTCTTTCTTCTTTC
Source organism: Suncus etruscus (assembly GCF_024139225.1). Lineage (NCBI taxonomy): Eukaryota > Metazoa > Chordata > Mammalia > Eulipotyphla > Soricidae > Suncus > Suncus etruscus. The sequence continues at coordinate 7,601,838 of NC_064860.1, forward strand.
TTTCTTTCTTTCTTTCTTTCTTTCTTTCTTTCTTTCCTTCTTTCCTTCTTTCCTTCTTTCCTTCTTTCCTTCTTTCCTTCTTTCTTTCTTTCCTTTCTTTCCTTTCTTTCTTTCTTTCTTTCTTTCTTTCTTTCTTTCTTTCTTTCTTTCTTTCTTTCTTTCTTTCTTTCTTTCTTTCTTTCTTTCTTTCTTTCTTTCTTTCTCTCTTTCTTTCTCTCTTTCTCTCTCTTTCTCTCTCTCTCTCTCTCTCTCTCTCTCTCTCTCTCTCTTTCTCTCTTTCTCTCTTTCTTTCTTTCTTTCTTTCTTTCTTTCTTTCTTTCTTTCTTTCTTTCTTTCTTTCTTTCTTTCTTTCTTTCTTTCTTTCTTTCTTTCTTTCTTTCTTTTCTTTCTCTCTCTCTATTGAATTAGGGGCATTCCCACAGAAATATTGTTACCCCTCCACCTCTGTTCCCAGTATTCATCCTAAATATCCCTTTTATTAATCTCCAGGCTGCTAGTATAGGTGATCCTCTTTGTCTAGTATGTTGTAAATTGAGTATCGATTCTGTTGTCATTGACTTTGGATTTGGTGCTTAAGTTAGATCCTACTTTGTTTATTTCTACTTAATGTTCATATGACTATTGGCATTGTTACCCTCCATTATTTCCCCCTCCAGTAGTGAGGCGAAACAAGTTAGTTTAAGTTGTGTGGTTCTGTTTGAAGAAAAGAGAAAAAAGTAATAAAAATTAATAATAAAATAAAATGGAGCGAAAATCAAACTGGCAGAAAAATGAGAGGAGTCCTTCTAGAGACTATATCTATCAGTTTAAAAGCAGGGAGGGATGAAGAAGAAAAACATAACAACAATAAATAAATAATTAAATAAATAAAAATAAAAAATTCAAACAAAAAACTCTAAAAGCACCAGGGCAATATATACAGCAGCCATACAATAACCACAGTCCTGAAAGAAAAACAAAACAAAGCACGAATGAAAATAAAAACAGGTGCCTGTGTGTGTTTCTTGAATACCTGAATTCTCCTCAGAGGCCTAGGGAGCGTACCCACAAAAAACTGCATTTTGAAGCTGCCCAGAGAGAAAAGTTTGGCTGTGGGTGTCGCCAACCAATAAGCTGAAATCTCTGGCCTGCAGAGACTCTGCCCTGCTGAGCCTTTGATCACTCTGAGGACTTCAAGGAAAATTTCTCCTGTTCCAGTCTGTGTTTCTTGAATACCTGAAGCTCTACTCAGAAACCTATGGTATGCACCCCCAAAAAACTGTCAACTAGAGGCAGCAGAAGAGTGCCTTCACTTTGCATCCACACACTCTTTCTTACCAATGAACCCCACCACAATAAGAAGGAAAAACCACACTACAATCATGACTGGGGAAACCTCACAGGCAAACACCATGCACAGAGAATAAAGATCATAGCTCAAATGACCTAAAAAATTGCAACCATCTAATTAACCTCTCAGATAAGGAACTTAAATAGCATATGGAAGATGTCTGTAGAACTCAAAGAAAGCATAGATCGATCTGAACAGAACAAAAAGACAAGAATCATAAAACTCTGAACTGAAATAACAGATCTAAAAAACATGGTAGCTCAACTGAAAACCTCAATATATATATATTAATATAAAATTAATGACGCCCGGACAGGGACCTGAACCCTGGACCCTCAGAACTGTAAGTGAAATATTTCATTGGAAATTTCCTATGCTGACCATCAAATGGTTTCTGTGGTTAGTCATGTGGATTTTACCACCCTTAGTCTTACGCATTGGTGCTCTAGTATACAAGTGGATCATTCCATTTTGTTTAAAACTAATTGGTTTTGATCTAAGGACAATCACTGCAGTTGGATGGTTGTGGTCTATATTTCAAATGAAAAGTGTAGTGTCTCTAGCCATCATAGTTTGTGGAATTTCTGTGTTGACTAACATTATTATTATGAGCATAGTTATTTGCTGTTATTTCTATTTAGGAAATAGAAAGTGTAGAAATGGTGAGGCTAAAACCAGTATAGATAATAAGGAAATTTATCTGACGAAAACTCAGACCAAGGTGCAGGCTGACGAATCCAGCCCCACCATCAACAATATAGAAATTTTTGCTGGAAGAAAAACAACTCAGAATGTTAAGCCTGATTCTAGTGAATTGCTTGACAGTAGTGACTCAGATAATGATCTACCTCCAGTGCTAACTCCACGAAGTATGCCTCCTTCTAGTCACAAAATTGAATCGCAGAGCAGAGCAGATTCAAAAAATGAACCACATGCTCAGTCTCAGAGCTCTATTCAGAGTAATTTTGCTAATCAGGCCTTATCCCCTATAGACGGGGTAAATGTTTCTAACTATGTACCCTATCAGATGGAAGAATTAGATCGGTTTAAAAGATCATGTAAAGAAAATGGGCCAAAATCGCCATACAGTGTGGAGTTATTAAGACTTTGGAGTCATAACTCATCTTGGACTTTGTATGATTTTAAAAGAATCGCTGAAATATGCCTGTCGTCTAAACAGCGAACCGAATGGGAAATGTACTATTCAGAAGGCGTAAAAGCTAAATTATATAGTCCGGATGGTATGAAAAAGCAAGTGGCAGGTGTTACTCTATCGTATGAATTATTGATGGCAGAAAATCAATTTGCAAATATTCAGACACAAGCAGCTTTACCTAAGGAAATCTTAAATTTAATCAGGGAGATTGCATTGTCAGCATGGGAAAAAATTGATTCTAACAGCATTGGTAGAGGAAACTTTTTAAAAATTACCCAAGGCCCTTATGAGTCATTTGCAGAGTTTGTAGGTAAGATTAAAGATGCTCTGAAGTTACAGGTGGAAGATGAGGAGATTAGAAACTTCCTAGTAAAATCTGTGGCCTATCATAATGCAAATTCAGCCTGTAGATTAGTATTGAATACATTAAATGAAAAGTCAGATCTGAATGATTACCTTTATGCCTGCCGGAATGTCTATGTGGAACCCCAATCCCCACCCCACTCAGACTCAGTACAAACCTTCCCAGTTACCAAGGGAACAATGTCTTACTCCCCTCGGGGACAGAACACTTTCCGGAAACCAGGTCTTTGCCCAAAATGCAAAAGGGGTCGCCACTGGGCGAAAGATTGCAGATCCAGAAACCTCATTAATAATAACCTAAGTAGAGGTTTCAACACAGTCCCCAGGAGGCAAATCGCCTGCTACCATTGTGGAAAACAGGGACATATCAAAAGAAATTGTCGTCTCCTTATAAATTCAGCTCCCCAAGAACACACATACAAGATGCAGGGAAACGCCCACAGGGCCTCCCCCCAGGCCCTTCCAAATCAGGGGCAAAGTTCACAGACAATATTCCTTCCAAGCCCAGCCCAAGAAAATTCATCACGATAAGGGAATTAATCCACTCTACTTCAGGGAGTGCCGGATTAGACATATTATGCCCAGAGGACATTACAATTTACCCAGGAGCATGCCCTTACATGTTAGAAACTGGCATTGTAGGCCCGCCACCCCCAGATACCATGGGTTTGATTCTTGGCAGAAGTTCCCTCAACATAGTAATCCCCCAAAATATTTACATACACAACAGATGGCCTCTCCAGCAGGGTAACAGCAGCTGAGGAGAGAATCACAGTATGGAAGATGAGATGCAGAAAAACTCAACACAGCAGAAGAAATTGGATAAGAACATTAAGACAAATGATCAGGCAATGGAAATTTACTCAAGGAATGTGAACAGATGAAAATAGAAGTCTTTGATAAACTCAACAGAAACAACATAAGAAACATTGGAGTCCCAGAGACCCAGGTAGGAGATCTCCAGGAAGAATCAACTGTCAAACACATCATCAAAGAGATACTCCTAAAGTTAAAGACTACATGCAATCAAATCCTGCATGCCCAAAGAGTACCAGCTAAAAGAGACCCAAAGAAAAACACCCCAAGACACATTCTCGTTACAATGACAAATCCCACAGATAATACTAAAAGCAGAAAGATCAAAAAGGAAAATTACATGCAAAGGAGCATCCCTAAGACTTACAGAAGACATGTCACAAGAAACTCTCAAGGCCAGAAGACAGTGGTGGGATATTATGACAAGAATTATTGAAATGAATGCCTCACTGAGAATACTGCACCCAGCCCGACTCATGCTCAGATTTGAAGGAAGAATACGTAGCTTCATGGTTAAACAACAGCTCAGAAACTACAAAGAAGAAAAACCAGCCTTAAAGGAAAAACTGACAGGTCTACGTTAAGACAAGAGAAAGCAACAAACACAGCAAATTTATCTGCAAAGATGACATTAAATCCTATGACAATCATCTCCCTAATGTCAATGGACTAAATACACTAATTAAAAGATACAGAGTGTGGGCCGGAGAGATAGCATGGAGGTAAGGCGTTTGCCTTTCATGCAGGAGGTCATCGGTTCGAATCCCGGCGTCCCATATGGTCCCCCGTGCCTGCCAGGAGCAATTTCTGAGCCTGGAGCCAGGAATAACCCCTGAGCACTGCCGGGTGTGACCCAAAAACCAAAAAAAAAAAAAAAAAAAAAAAAAAAAAAAAGATACAGAGTGGCAAAATGGGTCAAAAAGATGAATCCAACCTTCTGTTGCCTACAAAAAACACATCTGAATAGTGAAAACAAATATAGACTCAAAATCAAAGGCTTGAGTAAAATTATCCAAGCAAACAACATCCTCAAAAAAGCTGGGGTGGCCATATTAATATCTGATGACACCAAATTTATACTCAGAAAAGTGGTAAGGGACAAAGATGGACAGTATGTACTAATCAGGGGATATGTGCAACAGGAAGAAATCAGACTATTAAACATATATGCACACAATGAGAGACCAGCAAATTATCTAATACAGTTACTGACAAATCTGGTATGGCATTTCTTTCTCTATCATTGTCATAGTAGCTGCTAGTGTACTTATTTCTCTAATTGCACTTACCTTTCTTTGTGATAAGCTTGTTATCATGAGCTTGTCTTTTCAGCCCTCATCTCTATTTTTTCTGAGTATTCTTATTATACTGTCTTTCACTCTTCTTAAAACCCACATTGGCTTTCTGCATTGCCCTTTAATTGTGAGTTGAAATTAGACACCACTCCGCACCATCCTGACTTCAATGTAGGATATACAGATTCCAGGATCTTCAATACAGAAACATGTTACCAACTGTGTGAAAAATAAAACAGTATGGGCACTACAGACAATGACCTGGATGGGATAAACTAGTTTGCCTGGAGCATAGAATTTGTCTTATGTCAGGAAACTTCAGGGGTAGGGTCTCCTTGTATTTAGGCCAAAGATTTTTCTTTCCATGTCCCCCATACTTTGGTGGGTCCATGCAAACGATAATTGCCACTCTAACATTGTTTTTACAGTGCTCCTTTGACTCCAAACCTTTAAGAAACTACTAGTAAAAATACCTGGAACTGCAAAAAAAATGGTTTACATTAGTGTTAACATATATGCTTTTAGTTACACTAGCATTCTGGGGTATAAAGGAGGGAGATAAGGGATATATGCTTGGGAACAGGGATGAAGGGAGGACAACACTGGTGGTGAAAAGGCCCTCATTTATTGTCACTGTGTACCTTAAATATCACTGTGTAAGATTTGTAATTCACTTTGACCACAATAAAATTAAAAAAATAAACACATATACGTGAGGCTATTCTGTGCTTATCTCTCTCCTTCTGACTTCTCACTCAATATAATAGTCTCCAAATCTATCCATGTATGAGAAAATTTCAGGACTTCATTTTTTCTAACAGATGTGTAGTATTCCATTATTAAGATGTTCTACATTTCTTTAGCCACTTATATGTTGTTGGGCATCTGGGTTATTTTAAAGCAAAATAATGTAAACTGTCTTTGAAAAATTTTAGAAAGCTCTTATAGAAACAAAGCAAGAAAACAATTTGTTGAAAAAGTGAAATTCAATGTTTTACAATTACTAAAAATAAATAATGTGATTTTTAGGTACTTGAAAACTATATTTAAGACAATAAAATTCCTAGTTCAGTAACTTACAAGTCAGGTAATCTTAGAAATATTTTTTGTTCCTGTTCTTTATCTATAAATTAAAGAAAACTATAGCCAATATATAAAGTTATATTACTGGAAAACTCAGTTTTTCACAGAAGGCATAGTCTAATTATAGAGAGCTGTTTTTTACTCTGAATCATAAGCTCAAGACATATTTATCAATTCATATCATATCAATGATATGAAGATAGTTTAGGAGGCTTCTGAAGATAGTCTATGAATATTTTATACGTCGTAAGTTTTTAGTAGTCTTAGCATACATATCTTGTTTGTTATTTTTCCTTTCATTCTGGGAAAGTGAAACTAAAAATAATAGAGGTGATTGTGATGAGATATTGTAAAACACTGACTAGAAATGTGGAAAAGTTAGAGTTGTGACTGCACATTTAAGCACGCTGGGTTTATTTTGGAAATGCTAAGATAACAATTATTACCAATATATAGAGATGATGAAAAATTCAGGACATAAAATAGATTAGATAGAATCATAACATGTAAAGTCTTACTGGCCTTGGTAAAGATATTTATTTTATTTGAAACATATGTCTTTGTTTTAACTTACCTAGGTTAGTATATGCTTATATATGTATAGATAGTATATATGTGCATTTATATACTTTTGGATTGAATTCACATATGTAAAAAATCTATGAAGGGGCATAGTAGTAGTAAAGAAGGTAGGGCATTTTCCTTGCAAAAGCCCAATCCATGTTCATTCCCCAGCATCACAAATGTCCCCCATGTACTTTTTGGAGTAATTCCTAAGTGCAGAATCAGGAGTAGCCTGAAAAAACAAAAGGAAATTATGTAAAATCTATAAATCTATAAAATCTCTAGTTCTAGACCAGTGCTGAGCCTTAAAAGATAATACATTTACTCTACTTCCAGTTATATATTTAAGCTACACTACATATATCATATTGTATTTATTGAACTCAAAATGTACAGTATTTGGAGAAATAAATAAAAGATTTTAAAATATAAATATTTATAAACAAGCAATAATTATTTTGTAACTTTTATTTATATGGTGAAGTGATAATATTATATTTTATCAAAAACAAAGTTCCAATAGTTACTAAAAATGGTTTTCAACTAAATATACGTGGCACAATAACAGTCTCTCCTATCTCAATAGTTAATCTCAGTTGGCTGTTTTTCTATAAAATTCCTAAATACCATTAAATTTATAAACTGAGTTGGAGAAAATCATTAATATCATACATTTTATTTGATTCTAAACTAGGAAAATCATTTTAAAATGGAAAAATAATGAACTAAGAATAAATACAAGGATTTTAAATAGAGCCCCTATAATTGCTCGAGTTAACAAGGCTATCTTTTGTAAGTCAATTAATATTTCTTTTTTTTTTTTTGTGGTTTTTGGGTCACACCCGGCAGTGCTCAGGGGTTACTCCTGGCTCCATGCTCAGAAATTGCTCCTGGCAGGCACAGGGGACCATATGGGACGCTGGGATTCGAACCGATGACCTCTTGCATGAAAGGCAAACACTTTACCTCCATGCTATCTCTCCAGCCCCCAATTAATATTTCTGAATTGTACTGTAAAGTAATTTGGTAAACATACGCTAAATTTTCTAAACTTATTTCATCTCTAATTTTGGGTTTTACCCCAAAGCTTTGAGGTAATATAACAAACCTATGTAAATAGATCCTACTTTACATTTTTATTGTATGATAAAATATTTCCTCTGTTTTTTCTTTATTTTTGCCACAGCAAACAGTGCTTAGGGATTATTCCAGGCTCCACAATCAGAGGTACCTCTTAGTAGTGATTAGGGGACCATAATGGTAGACCTGGACTGAATTGAGGTCTACCTTATGCAAAATATGTGCCATAACCCCTGAGTTATCTAATGGTCAAGAAAAATATATATATTGAAAATCTAAATTGCACTCAATAAATAGTATGTGTGTGTGTATATATATATATATATATATATATATATATATTTCAAGTAATAGAAAATTAATCACTTTCCAAAGCTCTGAGTCTTGAGATAATATTACCCACGATTATTCTTATTTTACAACTGACAGGTGTAGAAATCAACATATTTGCAACGCCAAAACCAAAGACTAAGATGGATGCCATCATGATTCTAATAACCAATACTCTTCTTAATGCTCTGAGTCACAAAGACATGATTATTACAAACATTTATGTTTTTTTACCTGATTATTATCCTCTCTGTATTTCATAATTCTGTCTCTTTACAAATATTTTCCATGTGTGATATTTATCCAGCACTATGCAAAACACACCAGGAAGGCATTAAAATTCTGCTCTTAAGAGAGAAAAAAAATCTATAAAAGCACTGAAAATAGAAATTTAAAATATTTAAATGCCATATGTCATTTCAAAAAATGCTCTGTTTTTTTCCACATTGTACTTTACAGTAACCCATGAGGAATATGTGAAATAGGAAAAGTAGTTATAAATTGAACCTCCAAAGAGCTATGGCTCTTGGATACAAAAATATGTTACTCAAATATTAATATTCAGATGATACATTGAAACTTGCAGTAATATAAATGATATAAAAAGTCACATAAATACAACAAATGTTAAATGGAATTTTATCCTTAGCCTAAAGTCAAAGAGTAATGATTCTGAGAAAGCTGCTTATAATTTTCCTATCACAAAATATATGTTGAATGTTACAGTTAATGAAACTAAAATAAAAGACAAGGGTAATGAGAAATGTCTGAAAACCCTTTAGATGAGTTGGCATGAGTTTGCATGTTTTCATTTATAGCATTAAATATCCAGTGATTACATTTTTAAATTCAATTGTCCTATAATTGTGCAGACAGCAGAGGCCTTGGATGATCCTATTGTCTGATGACTAATGACATTTGAATTAGAATGATGTGGTTGGTTGAAATATTATTACCTTGCACCATTATTTGATGTAGTTCTATTTGTTTATTTTTGTTCTTTTGTCTTTGACAGAGGATTCATCACTGAGGACACATTGGGGTCCACAATCTATAATTTTCTGTCAATATTTTTCTCACTGTATTTTATGGAAATCAAGTTAATCTTGAAGTCTTTGAAACCTTAGTAATGAATTGTGCGATGACTATAAATAATACTAAGTTACTCTGAGTTGCTATTAATTTTTTCAAATCAACATAATGTAGATTATCTGAAAAAAATTAGTATTTTTTGGGTCAGAGAGAGTGTGCAGCGGTAAGGCATTTTGCCTTTCATACAACTTATACAAGGCAGACCTCGATTCGATCCCTGGCATCATCCCTTATGGTCACCCAAGCCAGGAGCGATTTCTGAGCACATAGCCAGGAGTAACCCCTGAGCATCATCATGTGTGAACCAAAAAATAAACAAAAAAATTAGTATGATCATTGAAAAAGTCACTTGATAATATAAATTAGTAATCTTAAAAGAAACTAAATTTTTCTCCTAATTATTAACAAATTAGTCCAATGGATATGTGCATATATTTTATACTAAAGGATGATTAAAACACTCATTATTATAAGCTAAATAACATATGGTACCCTCCAATTCCTGTGAAACAAAATTTCTTTTTTACAAGCATAGGTGATAGCTTGAAATTATTTTATATGAATCAGAATTCTCAAGAGAAACGAGCTAAAATGATATGCCTTTATACACAAATATGTATAATATCATTATAATACATCTTAATACTCCAGGACAATGGATTGTAAGTAGTTTTGTAAATTACTATGATCAAATTGAAGGTCCAATTAACCTGGATATGTCACTTTACTGGAATCCAGACTTAATAAATAGGGGGAATGAGAGAAGAACAATACTCTGGCTGAACCAGTGAGACAGAGTGAATTCCTTTTTATAAAAATAGTATTTGATATTTATCTATTTTTAATATATATATTTTAATTTAATTTAATATTTATTTATTTAGTATTCAATATTTATTGAATTTAATATTTATTTTAATACTTATCTATGTTTTTATTTATCCAGCTCTTAAGAATAGATAATGCATAACTTATCTATGTATGTTTGGTGAGATGGAAGTGAAACTCAGGATTTACTCCTGGTTTAGAGTTTAAAGATGTAAAGTTTAAAGGTTTTAGGGGGACTGAGATCCTAATTGAGAAAACAAGAAAAGGTATTCACCCCTGAACTACACCTCCGGCTTAAAGCTTACCTGGTTTTGAAGAACGCAATCTACTTTATTTGGTCTAGTTATTCAAATACTAAATAACAGAAAAATCCTCACAGTCAAAATCTGGGTTTATGTTTATCCAGTGTCCTTAAGCTGCTCAGCAAGGTGTTTTTGTTTAAAACAGTTAAAATAAAGAGTAAAAATATATATTTATTTTTTGTTTTGTAGGCCACACTCAGTTCTCGGTGACACTCAGGGGTTACTTTTGGCTCTTCACAAAGAAATCACTCCTGGCAGGTTCTGAGGACCATATGGGATGTCAGGAATATGACCCAGGTGAGCCACATGCAAGACAGTTGTTCTCATACTTAGTCATCTGATATACAAACATATAAAATACTTAAAAGTGTTTAAATATAAAATCTTCTCTATGGTAATTTTTCATTATAAACCTTTTTATAGTCGGTATTATCTATTAAGTTAATTTCTGCATATCCGATGCATTTAGTAACATTTTGTGCTTGTATTTACATGAGAAACTAACAATGTTACTTTTTCTAGAATTGAAAACAAACATGTGAAAGAAATATCACTTTCATATTTATTCCATTAAAATATTTCACAATTTGGGCCCGGAGAGATAGCACAGCGGCGTTTGCCTTGCAAGCAGCCAATCCAGGACCAAAGGTGGTTCAAATCCCGGTGTCCCATATGGTCCCCTGTGCCTGCCAGGAGCGATTTCTGAGCAGACAGCCAGGAGTAACCCCTGAGTACCGCTGGGTGTGGCCCAAAAACCAAAAAAAGAAAAAAGAAAAAAAGAAAATCTTACAATTTTATTTTCAAATTTACATGCATTGAATTATACTAACGTCCTTCTAGGATTATAGTTATCACAACTTACTTTATTTTATTTTCATTAGTTTATATACTCAAATACAAGATGACATGTTACATAAATATATGTATCAGTATTAATTTGCATTTTTACTAATTCTCATAGGAAATGGAGAATCAATACTATCATTGGGATAAGTTGAAAAAAATCACAAGTTAGTTTGACTAGAGGAAAACAAATTCTCTCCTGAATAGGCTCATTTTGCATTTACTTTCTTGTCACTGCACAGTTTAAAACATATATAAATGAAACAGACAGTGATGACAATATTAGAGACATAAGGGTTTGTTTGTTTCTCCAAGAGAAAAATTACTGACAGTCAAAACTGGTTGCAATGTAAACAATGCTGGCAGGAGGGCTATGACTATTAAATTAATGTTCTTAATCAGGCAAGATCAAATATTATAGCAAATAGCTATTACCTAATACTCCCTTGAAAACTTTCAGTAAGTACAGTATTGTTGACAGGTTTTCAATAGTCAAGAACAGCAATGAAAAATTATAAATCTAAGACTTATCTAAAATAAACAGATCAATGAAATAGAGTCCCCACATGAATGTATTCCGGTAACACATTTACTGGCTGTGTTCTCAAATATCTCATTAACAGTCTAGTTAGATAAGGCATTTTCTTTCTCTCAGGGGTGCTTTTACTGAGATCTATGGTGACAGAAAGTAATTATCAATCTCAAAAATGCAGTTAACCAGTCTGTAAAAAAGAAATATTTTGTTGTCATGTAAGATGTCAAAGCTTGAACTTTTTTTTCAGAGTGGAAGCTTTTAATACAATCATCACTCTCCCTACTGTTCAGTATATTGGAATCATAGACTGAGAAATAAATTTACTTTTCTTTTAAATAATTTGTCATACTATTTAATAGTATGTTATTTAATAACTACAACAATTTATAAATCATAAAGGAAACATTCTAAAATTGTTTTTAATTTTTTTCTTTTAATAAAAAGATGAACATTTTTTTGTTTTGATTTGTTTAGAGGGGAATACCCGGTGATGCTCAGGGGTTACTCCTGGCTATGCACTCAGAAATAGCTCCTGGTTTGGGGAACCATATGGGACACCGGAGGATAGAACCGTTGTCTGTCCTAGGTTAGCACCTGCAAGGAAAAAGCCTTACCAATTGTGCCACTGACTGTTCCAGCCCCTTTGTTTGCAGTTTCTTAATCCTTAGCAAGTGGGCCTAATAAATACACTTAGATGAAAATGCTATTTATGAAACACAGAAATGCAGCCAATACTCGATCCCTTTCTTAATGGTAGGAGAACCAGATTCAAACACTTATTTTAAACCTTTGAAAGAAAGTTAATATCTGCCAGATAATTAGTGTATCAAAATTATTCCAAGTGACAGAATATTGAATTTTTAAGATTTATTTACAAAAAACCCCACATATTTTCTATTACCATATTGAGACAATTTACTCTTTCCTCTTCATCAAACCCAATCAGCACAATAATACCAGTGAAATGGTCTCTTGCATATGAATTATCTCTTTTTGAAATACCAACTTGAGTACATGACTGTTATTTTAGAAGAGACTGAATATTCAATAATAACCCCAAATTTACCCAAGCAAATGGAACCTTCCATTATGAAATGGTTGTTACATAACTAAGTTTAATTGATCATGAAAGTATAAATAATTCATTGAGGAAGTGACTTGGTGGTTACAATTTTTACTTCATTTATTCTACATTTTATTTCCTGGCCTGAATTAATAGTTTGCACAGGAAGACTATGTAATGACTTCGGTAAAAATAGATATCTTAGTTCTATAAAATTGAGTGTTGCCATCCTTATAAGAGCAATTTTAATACTATTGACCCACTGGGGTTTCCCTACTAAAAATAATAAAGAAAAAATAAAGAAATATCAAACTGTTCAGTAGAACTTGAATCAATATACCCAGTTGTTCTCTGTTGGATATTAAAAAAAAAGAAAAAAAGTATAATCTATATCAATGCATTAGCTGTGATTAATTAATGAAATTCCAGGGTTTAGAAAATAGAAGAAAATTGATGAGCAAAAGTTCAAGAGAAGAGAATAAAAATTAGCCAATCATTTCTAAATGACATACCACAGAGGTTATTTGTAACTCATGTGAGAGCTTATGAAAATATGACTTTAGTAGAGGAATGTAAGTGATTAGGATGACTCATCATGTCTTGTTACTATCCAACACACTCATTTAGCAAAGAGGACAGGGTGTTGGGATCAAGGGTTATGCCCAGCCTAGAAACATTCATTTCTCTCCAAAAATGAGTCAGGGTTGAATATAGCAGCATTGCAGAGAAATTCTACATGCAAAATACACAACACTGTAAGAAGGTTTAGGGTTTCAGGCAGCTACTTATCAGCAACATGATTTCTTTGAGTCATCCCACTGAAGACGAGTCCTCACTTTTTATTGCACTAATAAACATATATTTCTGCGCTAGTTTTCTTTTTCTTTTGTGTCCCCCTCCAAAATATATTAGATAAACCATGAAACTATAAAGATATTTGTGAAGAGAAGCATGTCAAAAAGTCACTGCTGGTGTGTGACATGTGTCAGACTAATTTTGATAGAATCATGACATAATTCATTCATTCCTCAGTGGACTTGATACTTCCAATTCTTACTTTATAGTCTGTCTCAGTGGATTGCAATGGTAGCTTCCACAAAAGTGTCTACGACTACTTTGTTGAAAGGAAGATAATATTTTATAGAAATATAGCTAGCTAGTCCTCATGAATTTATTGTGTTTATTTTTAAAACTACAACAGTTGCTGCAGTAGGGTGGCAGGATAGTGAATATACTTCCCTTGTCCTTTATGATGAGATTGGAAAACAGTTAAAAACGAACAAACTTAAATTTAATAAATAAAAGATAAAAACAGTCAAAATGCTATTATAAAAGTAGTTGTGGGGAATTGAAGAAATACTATTTAAAGGATTAAATTTGACACCAGGCGGGATAGGGGATATTCTGAAATAGAACTACAATATTTTAACATTAATGCAAATCAATAAAAATCAGAATTCTTGTTTAAACACAGGTTTCTAGGACTGTAGGGGTGGCTCAGGGGTAGGGTGTTTGCCTTGCATGTGGCTGACCTAGGATGGACCACAGTTTTATCCCCAGGCATCCTATATGATCCCCCAGGAGCGATTTTCGAGCACATAGCCAGGAGTAACCCCTGAGATCACTGGGTGTGGCCCAAAATCAAAAGCCACAAAAAAAAGAGACAGGTTTCTATATTAATGGAATATAATAATGGTACAAAAATAGGCTATGTATATGTAGCCAAAATATTTTTGGCAAAGGTGATCAGGTTAATTGAGTCACATATAAACAAATAGTACTGTCGAAGTTTGATGTCTATATGTATAAAAGGCAAAACTAAGATCATAACTCACATAACATGCAAAGATGAAATTAATATACCAAATATCTCAATATAAATAAGAAATTTAGAAAAACATATAGGAGAAAATATTTATATGACTATACAACCACAAATTCAAACATCACTCTTAAGAAACCAGAAGACAAGCAAACAACAGAGGTAAAAAATGCAGATGACATTTCGGGCAAATCATCTTACAAATACAATATTAGCAAGAATTTGTCCTGATCTCAATAAAGAGAAAATGCCTCATGACATACTGGCTATTAGAACAAAATCATGTTTTTGTTAGAATAAAAATGACATTAGCACAAATAATTAGAACAAAAATCAAAAGTTTATGATTTTAACAGTAAAAGCTTATTTCTCACAGACTGAAATAAAGGAAGATAATCAAGGTGACATTGATCCAGAATTTATTGAGGGCTAACTATTTGAACCATTCTTTTCTCTCAAAGTCTGTGACAGGCTTAGCTCCCAGTCTCATTCTGACTCTGTGTCTCTCTTTCTCTGTCTCTGTCTGTCTCTGTATTTGCTTCCCTCTTTCTCCTCTCTCTCATCTTAACTTATAAGGTTACCAACACCACTAAGAGGTCCATACTCTATAACCTCTTTACTTCTAGCAAGGGCTATATCCAAATGGCGTGGCTTTTGGGTTTTGGATTTGACTTCGGTATATAGATTTTGGATTTAAACATTCATTAATTCAGTGCATTAAAAAACAACAATTTAAAGAGTTAGGGAAGAAAGTCTCAGCAGCCACTCTGCCAAACAAAAAAAGATATATTGATGGTAAATAATCACATTAGACATCAGGAAGCATATAAAGGACAATGTAAATATAACCACAATAATAGTAATTTAAAAGCTATTGAATGCAATACATAAATAAATTGAAATAAAGAGAGAGTGCACTAAGTGCTGATAAAGGTGCATAGAAATTGAAACTCTCATATATTGATCCTGGAAAAGAAAAATGATATGGATGATTTGGAGAATACTTGGCATCATTTTTATAATATCAAAACAATCTAGGTATTGTAAATATATTAATACAGCAGGTATATATTTCTTACATGCTATTGACCCATTGTAGATCTGTGGTACCCCGGAACAGCCCCTGAGTAACCCCTTGACTGCCAGAAATTATACCTAAACCCAGAGCCAGATGTATGCCCTAAGTACGCTGTGTGTTTTCCCCAAACAAAAATTAATAAATGAATAAATAAATAAATAAATGAAAGATAGTTTTTACTGAAGGCAATAATATTATCCCCAAAAGTTTTCAAACATAAATAAAAGCATTATACAAATACCTGTGTGCAAATGCTTATATTAGTTATGCCAGAAAGTCACTACACTGAGTTGTTTATTTTTCCAAAATTAGAACCTAAATATACATTATTTGGTGATGAGTAATTGTGACTATTGTATTTCTGAATAATGGATAGGAATTCTATTAATATAATACATAACATTAAAACACATGATGACAGAAAATAAAATAAGTGAGAGAATATAACTATAACAACATTTAAAAAGCAGAGTTCTAAAGGCAAAAATTCAGCAATGGAAGAAATATGGTCAGTGGGAACGAAAACTGGGATTGGAGAGAGAATAAAAATTACGAAGCACGAGAAGGTATTTATTTTATTTTTCTTCTTTTTTAGAATAAAATAATCTACCACCTATACTCATCTTACTTTTGTTTCTGTGCTCAAAATCATTCCTGGTAATACTTGGAAGAAATATCAGTACTGGGGGTTAAATCAAGGTTCTGTGTGTCTTAAAATCCTGTGCTATCTTACTGGCCTCAGAATTTTATTTTTTTTAAATATTTTTATATTATTTGATGGAAACAATTATGATCTACAGAGTCCTTCACAGTTGAATTTAAGATAGACAGTGATTCAGAGCCCTTCCCACCACCAGTATCAACCTCCCTCCAGCAATGGACCCAGAGTACACACTATACTATATCTCCACTTTTTGCCCCCTGTTGTGCCAGTTTAACAGACCCCACTGAATTTAGCTCCCTTGATTCTATTATTGTTGACTTTGGCTTGGATATTTAGTTGTATTCTTATTTATTTCCCCACCAAAGCATCTGAGATCCCTTGATCCTTGGTCCCCAGCTTTTCTTCATTCCTTTCCTCTTAGTTTTATAGAAAAATGTAGGAATATGTGGTAAAATAAAGAAATCAGTTTTCCAAAGTTCTATGAAAAACACAAGAGCTCAGATTTAAAAGAAAAAAGATAAAAAATACAATAAATAATTTTTAAAAAGTGTGTATGGCAGTTTGTTTGTTTGTTTTTATTTGTATAGAAAGGAAAAAAAAAATCTTTGGCTAAAAACAGGGAGAACTCACTTATGAAGCTCCTGGCATAAGATCAACTACATGCTCCAGACATGCTAAGTTCTTTAACCCCAGAGTCTCTCTCTGTTGTTCAGGGTTTCATTTTGAAAAATGATATAGCTCTGAAAAAATAGGGCACTTTGGTTTTTAAGAATTACATGTTGTATTTTGGTTGTAATGTTGGTTACACTGCATTGAGTCTAGGTCAAAATCAATACTTATAATGCTAAATAGAATGATTTTTTAATCAATTATATATTATCAGCACAACAAGCCAAGTAGTTTTAAAGAGCCAATAAAGAATGTTCTACATATGTGTTGTTGCTATAACTAAATAAATATTTTATTTGGGTACTAACCAAAGAACCCAAAACTAAGTTCCTAAAATGCTCAGTCATGTTCACTATATAAAAGAATATGTTAATGTATAGTTTATTGAAATGTTTCTGATTCTGTATTTCCACTCTCAATTTTGAGTAGTTTTGTTTTATATAAAATGCTTTAATCATTTAAACATTGATTCTTGACACCTTTCTATTTTCCAGAGTTTGAACCCAAGGTATATGTATACAAAATATACATGCTACCATGTCTTCCAAGAGTGATCCCTGAAGAAACACAGTGCCACTAGTAAGCCCCGAGTACCACTAATTGTGTTCCAACTACCCTTACCATTATCCATCAGGACCACATATAAAAATGAAGGCTGGCCTGGCTGAAAAATTGAATAAACTTTTTCATTTTAATTTTTATTTATTGATTTATGAGCCATATTCAGCAGTACTCAGAGGTTAATCCTGGATCTACCATTAGAAATTATTTCTGGAAGTTTCAGTGGACATATGGGATGCCAGCAATCAAACTACATACTAGGCAAATGCCCTACCAACTGTGCTATTGTTATACCCTTCACTGATTATTGTTTTTTAAAGAGTTGTACCATTTTAAATACATGGCCAATTTTAAAATAAAACAAAACACATTCTTTCTAGTATATCACTCCAAAATTTTGGTTACGTTGGTCTGAGACAGAGTATAGGTATTAATGATTTGAAAATACTTCAAATTATTTAAGTAATTTTTTACAATTGTTTCTGTCACATATCTAGCATAGAGAAATACAGAGCTAATGTATTGATGTTTTCCCTTTGACCTTTATATGAACTGAATATGAGCAGAAAATTGACAGATGCAAATGCCCTGAAGAATTATTCCTCCTACCTGCTCTTAGATAAAAGAATAATCAGTGACTCATGAATATCTAAAAGAGAGGATGATATATATAGAGAGAAATAGAAATTTAGATAATATAGATGTATAAAGTACAAATAGATATGAATATATGTAGAAGATTAATATTTAACAGACATATTTACAATACTAAATCTTGCCAACCGAATATATTTCCTAGGAGAGTAAACAAGTAACCGTAACTTTATAAAAACATTTATATGTATAAAAATGTTAAATCTAAACAAGGACAATAATTTATATGCCTAATTTTTAATTAAAAAGACTTAATTTGCTTATTGAGCTAACATGCATGGCATTTATTTCATAGTAATACAACTCAAATATATATAAAATGTGTAAAAGAAATACACATATACAGTTTCATTCATATCATCATAATAGTTAAACAGGAAAAAATTAATCATGAACAAGCAACTGAAGAATTACGGTATATGTAATATGTAATACAATAGTGTTAACTTATTGTAAAAACTGACATCTTGCCTTTTTCAACTATATAAATAGAACTTGATGTGTTCATGCTAGATGAATTAAGTCAGAATTAAAAAATAAACAATTTACACATTGTTACTTTATTATGTGGAATATAAATAACTAAAGAAGATGAACAAATAAAACAAATCAGAGAAAAAATAGTTCTCTGATACTATAAGTAATGTGATGGTTATCAGTTGAGAGGGAAGAGAAGGGGAAAGGTAGGGGGTTGTCCAAAAGGATAGAGGAGGTTAATTTGACAATAGTAATAGTACTAAAAATTTGGTGATGGATATGTTAAATCCTATATATACAAAGAGTTGGGAAGCTGTACTCCTAAAATGTGGATATTATGATATACATGCAATAAACAACAAATTAAACATAGGTATAATGTTATTTGCATATGACTATACATTACTGTCACAGTTAAAAGGCATGTATAGCATTTATTTTATTTGTTTTGAGCCACACTCTATAATGTTCAGAAATTTACTTCTGGCACTGCACTCAGAATTCACTCCAGGTAGTGCTCAAGGAACCATATATGATGTCGAGCCCGGGTTGGACACATGCAAGAAAATCAATCACCATATTATCTGTTGCCCCCATATAATTATTATTATTCCCATTCTTAACTAAGCCTTGAAAAGTCAAGTTAACTTGCTGAAAACTTTCTGACCTTTTCTGAGAATCACGATGATAAAAATAAAGCAATTGTAAAAGTTAAAGGTGCACCATGTTACCTAAAAAAAAAAAATCATTTAGTCTTATTGAATCAAGTAAGTGGTTGATAGACAAAGATTTTAAACATAACTTTGATTGGTTCATTTATGTCACATAAAATTATAACACAATATGCAGTAAAATCAATTTTTGTAATAAATCAAATGCACACATCACAAGACATTTATTACAGAGATTACTTTTACATCTGCATTTAACTTATTCATATGTGTTTCTGTGACATAATTAAAATGGTGACTTATAGAATAACTCAAAGATTCTAAAATACTATATTTGTGATTTAAAAAAATCCCAAAGAGATGGCTCAAATAACATAAAATTGTGAATATACAATTGTTACTGCGAACATAATTACAGGGATAGTCAGAATAAAATCCAAACTAAAAATAAAAAAAAAATCAAAATGTGCTAACCAAACAACAAACATACCAACAAACAAAAGCAGCAAATAGTTTTGTGTTTTGGTTTCTGGTGACTGACCAGCTTTCTTTCTTTCTTCCAGCCTTTTTTTTTTTTTTTTTTAACCTAAGCCACTTATCTCTGTGGTAGCTATGGTGTCTCCTTGGTAACACTATTTTTGTGGGATCCAATATGCATGGCTCAGATCTTTTTTCATAGCTAGTTTACAGCATCAATTATCATGACAATAGAATTTCCAGCTGTTTATAGCATATTCTTTATATTACCCAGGAAACAGAAAGTTACCCAACAAAAACTGAAGCTATTTACAGTTCTTAGTCACAGTCATTTAATTTGAATCCAATAAAGATTTTCACTTGGCTATAATATTTTTAATTCATGCATGCCTTCTTTTTAATTCGGAGTCACAAATATTGCTCTTTCTTATTTGTTGTTTAAATAACTTTTTACAAGTAATAAAGGATAGATAACCCTCTAATATGGATGAGGCATTTATCAAATTTAATACTAGGCTCAGTTAAAACATAAACTAGCCACTACTTATATACTATGAAATTAGAATGGCTTGATATTAGATTAAAGATGTGAGTATTTTACAATGAATGTCTCCTGACGAGGCAAAGATATGCTACAATAAGTCATGAAAACAATATACACTGATGACATCCAAGGGTAACAGTAGTATGAGAATGGAAAGCTAAGGTCCAGAAATCAATTCTGACAGAAATGAAAAAATTGTATCATAAGCTATTAAGTAGAGTGAAAATATAAAAACAAACCTAAAATTAAGAAAAGACATTCTTTGGGGAAATGGGACAATTCTAGGTATAATATAATTATTGATCCAGGAATTATCAACTCAGAATATTTTCATGACTCAAGAAAATGACAAGTTTACATATAGCTCATTTCTGTTTTATAAGGATTAATAATGTTTTATAATGTTCATCTTCAAAAGTATATTCAGTGATTTCTTTCAAAACTGGGAAATTGTGGGGCCAGATCAGTGGTGCAATCCATAGGGCATCTGCCTTGCAAATGCTAACCCAGGCTGGATGGTTCTCAGTTCGATTCCCCGGCGTTCCATATGGTCCCCCAAGCCAGAAGCAATTTCTGAGCGCATAGCCAAGAGTAAGCCCTGAGGTGTAACCCAAAAACCAAAAAGAAAAAAAAAAGTTGGGACATTGTGAATGCAACTACATTCACGCGTTTATCCTCAGAGCACAGGTTTCATATCTATACCTTGCTTGCATCCTACATATTATCATTTTCACAGAGGTACTAATGAAGGAGGGTACCTGATTGAGTTCTAGATAAATGTTGGGGCTGAAACCACACCAGTTATAGTGTTAGCAGACTACTCTTGTGTGATCCACATTTTATTGCTAAATAATGATAAAATTTTATATAAAGCACCTTATGCAATAAAGATATGATCCCAGAGCTACATTTTCACAGGTCTCTCTCAGTTATTTTTTTTTTTATCTTTTGATTCAGTCTCAATTCTAGAACATTTCAGCTATTAGTAATCTTTTCCTTCGCAAAGCTTTTTTCTTTTTTATAAACACTCTTGCAATAATGTTTACCAGGTGTCGTGTTTCTCTTTCAGATAATGGGTATATATTATGAATATTTTTAGAAAAGGTTCAATAAATTAAACTCTTAGTTCCTTGAGGAGGAGGAAGCATTATGAAGATGTAACAATAGAGTCACATAAAAATAAAGAGTTGTTCTGATTCTAAGGGAGCAGAAGATTCTGGAAGCAGCATAAAATTAATTAGAATGGTCTATAGTCTGTCAAATATGTGCCTTCAAATATACATATACATATATATTTAATCCTCAGGCTTTCAATTTTCTCTTCTATATATAAAGATAATGTCATCTACATTTAAAAAGTATTAAAAGCACAAATAGAGTTAATAAAAGAGGTTTGAGGTCAGAAGGATCAAGTTGAGAGGCATTCCAGGGCAATTAATTCTCTGCTATTTCCCCCATAAAATTTGAATAAGAACTAAATTAAATATTAAATCCTGCATAAGACCCCCACTGGACCCATTTATTGGAGAATCAGTTTTATGAAATAAAGATTTCTGCTGTGAAATAAGAAATTAAATCTGAGGCAATTCACTGGGTATGGATTAAAATAAGAGATGTAAAAGAAAAGGAGGAATAATACTTAAAGAAATTTTAATCCTCTGTCTGAGATACATCCATATGCATAAATTCAAAGAGGTACAACAAAGTAAATTTAAACAGATAAACAAGACACATGAAAATTTAAATATACGGTGTTAAATAAAAAGATAAAGATAGACTCCTAAAAGCAGCAAGAGCAAATAAATACCCATATTTAAAGGAACACTGTAAGACTTAAAGCACATTAAGCAAAACACTACAAAAAATAATAGTTTTCAAATAACAGTTGAAATTAGCAGAATAATGAGAAAAAACTATAAGAAGGTAAATAAATCTCTTTGTATGAGACAAAACTATGACAAAATTATAACACATTTGCAATAAGAATGCTAGTTTTATAATTTATGCTTTGTACTTACTGGATATTTCTATAAGCAATATTTAAATACAAGGCCAAATTGATAGCACAGTCGATAAGGTACTTTTTTGCATGCTTCAATAAATTCACAGTGAAATCTTGCATAGGTTCCAATATCTACTACCACATTGGTGTGCTGAACTCACCAGAAGATATTCCTGAGCAAAGAGGTCAATGTTCTTAGCACAGATGGCTGTTTCAAATATTCCCAAGGAATTTTCACCAAAAGGCCCAATGGGAAGCCTCACCTCTATTCAGATAATTGGTAAATTTCATAGAGATATATTTAAGATTCTTGTTAGGGTATTGACATTATGCTACCTTCACAACTATCATCTGATTGGTCTTTCTCACTTTTGCTGTGTGTATTACTAGTAAATATAGCCTTGGTTACATTCCTTTTGCGTGGATAATATCAGCACCAAATAAAAGACAAATTAGAAGCTGTATTTTTTTTCTCTCTGTGCGTCTTCAAATTGCTCTTGAAGTTTCTACTTCTGGGAATCAAAAGGGGTTTGGCCATGATGCAGATTTTGTCTGTTAACCTGTTCCCAGGAATGAGAATTACATCTTTCTAAATAAAGCTCTTCTTCGTTTCCACCTTTATACAAAATAAATGCTCCCCTTGAAAACATGAACTTGACAGAGAATTCCCACTTCTCACTATCTCTTAATTTTACAACTGAGATTGGCCTGCCAGGAACTACTTCAAGATGTTAAAATTAACCTTTATTTCTGTAACTCAGGACTCTTACTGCTTATCCCCCTAGCCAAGTGAATTATTATGCATATCAAACAAAGCTATTGTTAATGTTTCTGAGTACTAGAAAGTGTCTATGTGACTGGCAATTTACCTAATATATCTGTCCCAGATATTAAATTTATAACACATACATTGCTCTCATTTTCTTCTTATTTTGCAGCTAGTGCATCAATTCTCCTTGAGGGAACTTAAAGAAGTTCTCTGACTCAATGAGACACCAAGAGTTTTTTCTGCAACACAGTACTTAATTCTTTTCAATTTTCTTGATACTTATCAGATAAATCCAGAAACATAGTGGATATTTCATACATAATATAATCTAAGTGTAATGGTCATCCCTGAGAAATCCCAAAAGTTTGATGGAAAGAGAGAATTAAAAAGAAACTTGCATTAGGGGCCGGCGAGGTGGCGCAAGAGGTAAGGTGTCTGCCTTGCAAGCACTAGCCAAGGAAGGACCAGGGTTCGATCCCCCGGTGTCTCATATGGTCCCCCTATGCCAGGGGTAATTTCTGGGTGCTTAGCTAGGAGTAACCCCTATATTGATGTCAGGGATCTAGGATATTGTAGAAATAGTAAATTGTAGATTGAAACATGCATGATTTATTCACAAATATTTATGCAATTTATTTGAATATGTTTATATTATAAATGTATCTTGAAAACACTGATGTAATTTATTGTATAAACAAAAGAATAAAAGTATAATTTAATAGCATAAATTTTATATTGACAGTGCTCCTAAGTTAGTCATAAGAATTACATTTTGGAAGTAACAGGAAACCCTACTTTGAACCAGGTTGGCAGAAGCCCTGATATACAAAGACGTGAGTTCCCCCTCCCTGAAAGCACAAATTTAATCTAGAGGTAAATCAACTTCCACTGCTAAGTGAACACAGGTGTCTCTTGATAGAGACACAAAAGCAGAGTTCCAATGCTGCTTTTATTTCCTAATTAATGTACATCAGCACAACACGTAGAGAAAAAAACACAGCAAAGGACACTGTTGGAAAGAATCATAGAACACCACCAGGCTTAGTGAATGAAGATAATGAATCTGAAGATTGAAGTAGTACCAGCCACTGATAGAGTCTCTCTGAGAAAGACTTTCGAGAGGAAACTTGGAGGATGTCCAAAGAAGTTAAAGTATGCATGGAACAAAACAAATGAATCAAAAAAAAGTCAAGAGGACATGAAAGTAGAAATAATAAAGCTCCAAAGGAAATATCTGGGATAAAAATCTTGGTAGCAGAAATGAAAACCTTGCTGGAAAGATTCCACAACAGTGTGATTACTGCTGAAGACTGCATCAGTGGCCTGGAAGATGAGATTCTTAATAACTCCATACCAAAAAAAGAGGCTGAAAAAGAGTTTTTAAACAATCAAGTGATGGAAAAAAGTCTTCAAAGAATGTGACCAGATAAAAAGAGAGGTCTGCTATAAACTCCATAGAAGCAACATAATGGAGTCCCAGAGGCCCAGAAAGAAACTCTCCACAAAAAATTAACAGGAAATGATATCATTGCTGAAAACCTCCCAGAGCTAAAGAGTTCATGCAACAAATACTACATGCCCAAATGTAATAGCTAAAAGAGTTTCAAAGAAAAACATCCTAAGGAATATGACAAATGTACAGATAGGGATGGAATACTTAAGGGAGCAGATCAAAAAGGAAGATTATTTCAAAGGATCATCCTTTGGAAAATATGGTACAAAAGCAATTCTAAAGATTAATGAAAGCAAGAGCTAGTCTTTTAAAAAATAAACAAGTTATAAAAATTATTAGCCAAACTCATAAAGGGAAGGAGAAAAACATATTAAACCGAATTTGAAATGAAAAGGTGGAGACTTCTACAGATACTACAGAAATTCAAAGGTTAATCATGGATTACTTTGAGAAATCTATGATACAAAATATAAGGGTTTTCTATATATAATATGTCATCTGCATACAGTGAGAGTTTGACTTCTTTTTTTTCTATTTGGATGCCCTTGTTATCTTTCTCTTGCCTAATTGATATAGCAAGTATATAATAATAAGTTGAATAGAAGTGATGAGAAAGGGCAACCTTGTCTTGTACCAGATTTTAGAGGAAAATCTTTTAGTTTATCCCCATTGAGAATAATATTTGCCATTGGCTTGTGGTAAATGGCCTTGACTACATTGAGCAAAGTTCCTTCCATTACCATCTTGTTGAGATTTTATTTTATCATGAATTGGTGTTGGACTTTATCAAATGCTTTCTCTGCATATAATGATATGATCATATGGATTTATTTTTCCTATTGTTGATATGATGTATTATGTTGATTGATTTATGTATGTTAAACCAACCTTGATTTCCAGGAATTAAAGCATTTTTGATGAGTTGTTTAATCCTATCTGCCAGGATTATATTGAGTATATTTTCATCTGTTTTCATAAGGGATATTGGTTTGTAGGGTTTTTTTTTCTTTTTTTTTTTTTTTTGTATTTACAGCATAATATCTGTCATATTTTAGTATCGGGATGATGTTAGCCTCATAAAAACTATTTGTTAATGTTTCTCTTTCTTTATTTTCTTGAAAGAGCATGATAAGTAAATCCTCTAAAAAGAATTTCATTAGTGAATACATTTGACCTGGGATTTTTTGGGAAGACATCTGATTAACATTTTATTTTCCTCAATGATGATGGAGCTGTTTAGATGTGCTAGATAATCCTATTTCAACAGTGGAAGATCTGAGTACAAGAATCTATCTATTTCTTCCAGGTTATCATATTTTGTGGCATAGAGTTTCTCAAAGTAGTCTCTGATTACCCTTTTGATCTCTGTATTATCTGTAGTAATATCCCCCTTTTTATTTCTAATTTGGTTTATTAAATTTTTTTCTCTCCCACTTTTATTGTGAGTTTTGCTAGTGGTTTATCAATTCTGTTCATTTCTCCAAAGAACAAAGTTTTGCTTTTGTTGATATTTTGGATTGTCTTTTGTTTCCACTTCATTTATTTCTGCTCTACATTATGTTATTTCTTTCGGTCTACTTATATTGAGTTCATTTTGTTGATAGTTTTCTAATATTTTTCTTTTTTGGGCCACACCCGGTGATGCTCAGGGATTATTCCTGGCTATGCGCTCAGAAATTACTCCTGGTTTTGGGTACTATATGGGATGCTGGGATCAAACCCAGGTCTGTCCTTGAACGGTTTTGTGCAGGCAATAGCCTTATTACTGTGATATCATGCTACCCCATCATTTTCTAATTTTATAAGGAATGTTATTAAGCTATTTCTGTAGGTCTTCCTTCTTTCTTGATGTGTGCTTGCAAAATTTTAATTTTCCTTCTTAATATCACTTTTGTTGAGTCCCACAAATTCTGAATATTTGTGTCTTCATTGGCATTTGTTTTGATTTTCTCTTTAATTTTATCTCTGACACACTGGTTGTTCAATAGTGAGTTATTTAATTTCCAGTGTTAAAGTTTTTCTTCTGTCTCCCTTTGTAGTTCACTTCTAATTTAAGTGCCTTGTGATCTGAGAATGTAATCTGCATGATTTTTATCCTCTCGATTTTATGGAGGTATGGAGGTATGTTTTTAATTAGCTAGCATGTGATATATCCTGACCTATGTGCATTGGAGAAGAATGTGTATACAGTTATCTGGAAATGGATTGCCATATACATACATATCTGCATATGTGCATATATATATATACTGGATAACTTTATTATTATTTCTCTTTTCAGAGTTAGTATATTTTTGTTGGGTTTAAGTTTTATTGACTTATCAAGGGGTGACAAGGAAGTGTTGAGGTCCTCCACTATTTTTTATTTTAATTTTTAAAAACTATTTTTATTTAGGCACCATTATTACAAACACATTTGTATTTGGGTTTCAGTTATAAAAATGAATAACCCCCCTTCACTAGTGCGACCTGCCCACCACCAAGATAAGACATTTTATCAGTATTACAGAGATTCTATGAAAGTTTCAAGAAAAAAAGTATATACTATCCGAGTGTTTCAGCATTAGCAATTACTCTAAAATAATTAGTTGCGTTTACAAATGATTTTAGAATCAATTCTCTTTATAAGAAAATCAATAGCTTGGCTCTTGATTAAATATCAAATGTGCAACATCCACCTATTCAGCTGTAAAGTATCCAACATTTCTGTTGGAAATCAAATATACAGAGCCTTATGTTATTCAGCTTCACTTCATGTCATCTCTTTTATAGACTTGATTTTTATAAATAGATGAAACAATTCAAGCACATGGAGATTAATTTGCAATTTCTCTGATAAACTAGAGCTTAATTGGAAAGTGTTTTATTTATTTTTTTTTTGTCCTTTTTCCCCCTATCTGTGGGATTTATCATTGTTACTAGGATGTGTCTTGAGGTGCTTTTCTTCGGATCTCTCTTAGCTGGTACTCTTCGGGTATGCAGGATTTAGTTAGATGCAGTTCTTTTCTCCAGGAGTTTCTCCTTAATGATGTCCTTGACTGTTGATTATTTCTGGGACTCTTCTTCTTTGGTCTCTGAGACTCCAATGATTCTTATGCTGTTTCTGTTGAGTTTATCTAACACATTCTTTGAATATTTTTCCATTGTCTGATAATTTGCTTTAAGGATTTTTCCAATCTATTCTGCTGCATTGTTCTACATCTCTTTTTCCAGCTTACTGATTCTGCTCACTGCTGGTGTTGGAGAGGCTTTTCATTAAGATTTTCATTTCATATACACAGTTTTTCAGTTTTGTTATATTTGTTTGGGTTTTTTTTTTTTTTGGTTTGGGCCACACCCATTTGACGCTCAGGGGTTACTCCTGGCTATGAGCTCAGAAGTCGCTCCTGGCTTGGGGGACCATATGGGACAGCGGGGGATCGAACCACGGTCCGTCCTAGGCTAGCGCAGGCAAGGCAGGCACCTTACCTCTAGCGCCACCGCCCGGCCCCTGTTTGGGTTTTTCTGATTTAAACATTTGTGGTCTGATCAGCTTTTTTTGAGTTCTATGAATGCCCTCCATATTTTTCTCTAAACTCCTTGTCTAAGAGACTAACAAGCTGTGATCTTTATTATCTATGCATGGTGTTGTCCTGCATTGTT